>NC_090747.1:112365579-112403853 GCF_036898095.1 Palaemon carinicauda | reverse complement strand
ACTTATCCTTATCACTTATCCTGATATTTAAAAACTATTTTGACGTTAACATGCCCCCTGTAAAACTCAGGAATGACTTAAAAGGCAATAAGAATATAAAAAAAAAAAAAAAAAAAAAAAAAAAAAAAATATTCCAAATATATTCTAAAAATATTGAGATTGCATGTTTTTACCGTCTTTCAAGAAATCCTAAGATCAGTAACACCGTTATACATAAACTATGAAGAGACTTATGTATATTATGAATATTCTTTCAATTCGGTAACAGATTTGGTCCTATACCACATTCGATTTCTTTCTTTCTCTCTCTCACTTAGCCATCCTTTCTTCATCTTTTTATCTGTTTCCTTCTAATATACACCCCACGGGGGTGGGGGGGGGGGGCATAGACGCCTACACCCCCAACCCCAACCTTCCCCTCACCACCTAACCCCCCTACCCCGGACTGGAAGAGGGTTAAATTAATTTAGCTTCTCTCGACGCTGATGAGAATGTAGATTATCAATGCACCCCGCTGCCTCTCTCTCTCTCTCTCTCTCTCTCTCTCTCTCTAATGTAATTGAATTTCCTGATGAGTGGCCCGTAATAACAAGGAGATAATAACAAAGGGAATTTATACTGTACGGAGCATAACCGTGGCCCGTATATTCATTTTGCTAAAGGGTATAAAAATGTTGTAAACAACGAGGATTGCCGAGGTTATTTTTCTCTGTGTACGTTCGTTGGAGAGTCTCTCTCTCTCTCTCTCTCTCTCTCTCTCTCTCTCTCTCTCGCATATACAGTACATATATACACGAACGTATACTTTTATATTCTGTTATTCACTACGAAATATACACACACACACACACATATATATATATATATATATATGTGTGTGTGTGTGTGTGTATATACATGTATATATATACATATACATAATACATTTACACACACACACACACATATATATATATATATATATATATACACACATAAGTACATATGACATTCAACACTCTTATTCGTTCGTTCGACTCTCTCTCTCTCTCTCTCTCTCTCTCTCTCTCTCTCCCCTCTTTTACTTTATGACTGCGAATAGCGGTAAATGAAGAATTATTACGTTTATGACAACAAGACGGTCAAAGGGAGACGAACGAAGAAGAAGAAGAAAAAGAAGAAAAACAAAAACACAAAAAAATAAGGAAAAAAATAAGAAAAAAACACAACCATTTTTTCCTTATTTTTTCATCGACTGTTGACGCGGGCGAGTCCTGATTAAGAACTTTCCTTCCCTTATTATTTATTGAATAATGAATAACGAAAGGGGTTATTTACCGTCGAGTTTTTTTTTATTTGCCAGTTGGTTACGCGGGTATTAATACTGATGGATTGGTCATAAATTTACAGGGATGAGTGACAAAGTCTTGGGATATGATACCGAGGTGTCTTTTCAATTGGTGTTTTTTTGAGTTGCAAAGATCATCCTGCGTGTTGTTACTGGAATTGCATATGGACGGTATATTATGTGTATTTATATTAAGATTGTGTGTGTGTGTATGTTTGTATGTGTATATATATGTATGTATATATATGTATATATATATATATATATATATGTATATATATATATTTGTATATATATATATATATATATATATAAATTAAGGTGTACATATATGCAGTCAATACGTGTAAATACATTATATATATATATATATATATATATACATATACGGCATATATATTCATATATAAACTGTATGTATATAAATATAATATATATATATATATATATATATTATATTCATATATATACAGCATATGATATATATATATATATATATATATATATTACGCTTTACGATTATGACGTTAGACAATGAATGGATAACATGTGGCACAATTTGAATACAGCGAAGAAATTCTCAGTATATTGAATAAACATAAAAAAAATTTTGAAATCTAAGTTGCGATATTCAACTGATAACGCATTGAAAATACTTATATTTTACATTAAAATATTCCCTTTTCGATCTCAAATCCATTATTACTAACATTGTTTATTTTCAATTTTGACCTGACTTTTTTCACCTTTGTCATCCTTCCACTTTGCCTTTGGCGTTTCTCATTCTTTCCTCATCTCCCTAACCCCCCCCCCCCACCTTCTCTTTGACCCCCCAAATCTCATTCTTGCCGTATCACTTAACAGCCTCTCACGAACTGTTCCAATAATCGGGAATCAGCCCCCAGAGACACTCACACTCTAAGGGGATCACACGCCATATTTCAGTTACAGCTTTCAATTGTCTTCCCTTTTCTGCTACCTTCTCTTCCTATGTGACCCTATTGCTTATTATTACTACTACTACTACTACTACTACTACTACTACTACTACTACTACTACTTCTACTACTTTTGTTGCTTATGTTATATCACGCCTTTTTAACATGTTAACAGCCGATCAAGTAAAACGTTTAAAACCTGTTTCTTATCCAGCCACATTTGTACTATTTAATATATATGGTGGCCGGATTTGTAACGTCTCTGCCTGGTGTTTGCCAGACGGGGGTTCGAGTCTCAATCCGACTCGCTAGTGCATTTAGTGTCTTCAACCTCACCATCCTTGTGAGCTAAAAATGGGGTTTTTAGGGGACCCTATAGGTCTATCTGCCGGGTCATCAGCAACCATTGCCTGGCCCTCCCTGGTCCTAGCTTAGATGGAGAGGGAGCTTGGGTGCTGATCATATATGGTCAGTCTCTAGGGCATTGTCAATCTTGCTAGGGTAATGTCACTGTCCCTTGCCTCTGCCATTCATGAGCGGCTTTTAAACCTTCAAACACATACTGTAATATCAGAACGCATACCGTTTGATACTATAAGTACCCAGTAAGTTCTCTCATGATCTGGATAATCTCTCTCTCTCTCTCTCTCTCTCTCTCTCTCTCTCTCTCAACGAGAAATAAACAAAGCTTCTTGGACATTTAAATGTCAGAATAGAACTTATCAGATAAATACTTTTAATGTAAATAAAATAGGATTATAAAATTTCTTTTCAAAAAACTATTCACGAGTCGATATCTTTTTTTATTTATAAACATTTAGATGAATAGTAAAAGTTGCAAATACAGTATATTTTAAGTAAAAAAATATTCATTGTAAGAATCATAAATGTATATTTCCTAATTAGAGGAAGAAAAGATAATAAAGAAAAAATAAGAAAGAAAAAAGATATAAGAAAGAAAAAAATATAAGAAAGAAAAAAATACAAGAAAGAAAAGATAAGAAAGGAAAGATAAGAAACGAAGGATAAGAAAGAAAAGATAAGAAAGAAAAGATAAGATAAGAAAAGAAAAGAAAGATAAGAAAGAAAAGATAAGATAAGAAAGAAAAGATAAGAAAAGAAAAGAATGATAATAAAGAAAAGATAAGAAAGGAAAGATAACAAAGAAAATATAAGAAAATATCAACAACTCCAATCGAGAACAGAAAAAAAAAACATCGGGGTTGTAACAACATTCACTAAAGTAAACAATCCCCCCCCCTCCTACAACTCCTCAACATCCCCTGCCTCTCCTACAACCCCCCCCCCTTTCCCTTTGATAAAAATCTTCTGTGTCTCAATAGGTATGTAAATGTATGTGTTTATCATTCTCCCTATTTAGTAATTAAATTTTGAATTATAATAATAAAGATTAAATTGTATTGATTTGATAGTTTTTAGTACTACATTGCACCCAAGTACAGCAATGAAAGTTGTTGAACCAAAAGAAACTTGCGTTGTTCCCTAAAGGTCAACATTCACAAAAGTAAACAATCTCCCCCCCCCCCCTACAACCCTTCGACATCCCCTTCCTCTCCTACAACCGCCCCCCCCCCCCCCCTCCCTCACTTTCCCTCGGATAAAAATCTTCTGTGTCTCTCAATTGTTTCGTCTCGCGGGAGAGATAGATAACCCTTTTAGGAGATGAGAGATTGGACGAAATAAGAGGTAAGAAATAAGAGGTAACATTGGATTCCGAATAAAGCTTTTAGCTGCTAATTAAATTTATCAGAGGTAAAAAAGGAGATGAAAGAAAAATGAGAAGTAAAAGGGTAACAGAGATGGAGAGGAAAGGGTATAATAGATTAATAGATGTTCTTGTTTCAGTCTTTTTTAAAGAAATGAGGAAATAAATATCTTATAGGAGAATCAAAAGGAAATTAAAATAAATAGGTTAATACGTTTATAAATATGCAATTATTCTAAGTGATAAAAATTATTTACGTAATAAATTAATAAATGAATAATTTGAATAAATGGATAAATAATACAAGGAATTTTCGAAAAATTGAAAATAATAAAACTATTTTTGATAAATTAAAAAACTAAAAGGAATTTCTTATAAATGAAAAATAATTTGAAATTTTGATAAATGAAAAAAATTAAATGAATTTTTGATAAATGAAAAAAAATAATAAAACAAATTACTGATATAGGAAAAAATAATACATAGAAATTTGAAAAATAAAAAATAATACAAGCAATTTTAAATAAATAAAAACTAATCAAAGGAATTTTTAATAAATGAATAAAAAGACTAACAATAAAACATAGGTCCCTTACTTAAGTAATTGCATAGAAAGTAAAACGAACAAGAAAAATTAAATAAAAGAAAAGCAAAAAATTGATGAAAAAAAAGTTCGCTTACGTTTTTCTGGTTCGACTGAGTTTAGCCACTTGGACCCGATTTGCTATAATTGCCATTCGATATATTACAAGTGAGGTTTTGAGGTTTTTACCTCTTAGCCTTCAGTTCAAGGGGTTTTGAGAGAGAGAGAGAGAGAGAGAGAGAGAGAGAGAGAGAGAGAGAGAGAGAGAGAGAGAGAGAATTTTTATTTTTTTATATTCAATGTATGGATGAGAAATATTACTGGATATGAGTCTGTGGTTCAGGTGGTATTAATAATAATAATAATAATAATAATAATAATAATAATAATAATAACAATAATAATAATAATGATGATGATGATGATAATTATAAAGTTTCTCATTGTGGTATATAGCCTACCTTTCTTGCTTATTACCATGAACGAGAAAAGGAGGCAAATAATAATAATAATAATAATAATAATAATAATAATAATAATAATAATAATAATAATAATAATAATAATAATAATAATAATAATAATAAACAGCTTCTCATTTGGCACATAGGCTACCTTGACTGATTATAACCATGAACGAGCAAAAAAAAAAAAAAAAAAAAGTAACCTGTCAATCAAACCTTTACTATTACCTTCAACCATGACTATTCCTTTCATTTTTATTATAAGATTGTTATTAAACCAATATTAAAAATCTGTTTTTTTAAGAATATAGTTTGCTAATAAACCAAGTCGTTCAATGGCTATTATTTTGAGAACATCAATTGCTAAAATATATTTGACAATGAAAGTGTTCACGTTTGGGAACTATGGAATTTTCAGTTACCAAATTCTTAACACAATTTATAAAAATTGACTTCATTCATTCTCTGTTTTCTTCCAATTTTACGTTCCTATGGGAAACAATATTTTTTTCCATATACTTCGTTCATGAATTTTGTCTTTCAATTCATCTTTATTACTCTCTATCCATTCTATTTCCTTCTATCACTATCCACATGTCACTGCCTAATTCCACCTACTAACCCACCCAAACGCCCACTCTACTAACCCACCCATACGCCCACTCAAAAACTCGCCCACCCACCCAACCATCCACCCACCTACCTACCCACCCAAAACACGCCCACTCACACACCCACCCACCACCCACCTACCTACCCACCCAAAACACGCCCACTCACACACCCACCCACCACACGCCCACCTAACCACTAACCCAACGCACGCCCACTCACACACCAACCCACCCAACACACGTCCACTCACCCACCACCCACACCAACACGCCCACTCACACACCCACCCATTCAGCAACCACATCCCAACTCCAACGCCCCCAACGGCTTCTTTCAGCTTATAATCGCTTTGGAATATTCCCACCATTCCAAAACCGCTGTTTATTTCCTTCGAGGTGATTCCAGGAATCGCTTGAAATGGGCGAGAAAGAGGAGGAATATTGGGAAGGAAGAGGGAGGGAAATGGGGAGGGAAAGGATAAAGATAAAAGGAAGTGAAGGAGGAAGAAAGGGGGGGAAGAGAAAGGAGAAAGAAAGGAATAAAAGAAAGGAAATGAGGAAGGATTGGGAAATGGGTGAGAGAGGAAAGATATAAATAAAGGCAGTACAATTAAAAGGGAAAAAAGGAATTAAGGAAGTGATGATGATGAAGGCGAAAGAATGGGAGAAGAGGGGCCCATCCTTCTTCTTCTCATATTCCTATTCCTACGACTCCTGTTCCTTTCCTTCCTCCTACTCCTATTCCTTCTCATTCTCCCTCTTCTCATCCTACTCCTATTTCTTCTCCTTTTCCTATTTGTTCTTCTCCTCTTAATCCTATTATTTCTTCTCCTAATCCTATTCTTTCTTATTCTACTCCTATTCCTTCTCATATTCCTACACCTCATTTACTCCTACATCTTCTCCAACTACTCCTACTCCTCCTCCTATACCTACTGCTTCTCTTCTTACACCTACTCCTCCTCCTATGCCTCCTCCTCTTTCCACTCCTTCACCTTCTCTTCCCTCTATTCCTCCTCTTCTTCTTCTTCTACTTCTTCTCCCCCTATTCCTCCTCTTATTCCTTCTCCTTTTCCTCTTTTTCTATTCATCCTCCACCTCCTCCTCCTCTTTCTACTCCATTACCTTCTCCTCCCTCAATTCCTCCTCCTCCTCTTCTTCTTTCTACTCCTTTACCTTCTCCCTCAATTCCTCCTCTTATTCCTTCTCCCTTTCCTCTTCTCCTTCTCCTTCTCTTTCTATTACTCCACCTTCTCCTCCTTCTATTCCTCCTCTTATTCCATCTCCTTTTCCTCTTCTCCTCCTCCTCCTTCTCTTCTTCGCGGAAGGAGTTAACGAGGTGGTTGTTGATATGGCAGGCAATTGTCATTAATTCCGGGGAGGGAATAGATGGTGTCTGGGGTGCCTTGTTGACTACTCGGTGTACACAATAGAGATCGCGCTTGGGTTAATGACGTCACCCGGGAACCCTCCCTCCCTCCAACCCACTCTCTCTCTCACTTTGCCCGCCACTGTCGCTGCTTTCATAGCATCCTTTCCGGCGTCCTTGCTGTGATTTATATATATATCCTCTCTCTCTCTCTCTCTCTCTCTCTCTCTCTCTCTCTCTCTCTCTCTCCTTATGTTTTTTTGGATTAAATTGGCTGATTGGTGAATAGAATTCTGGCCATATATTATTACAGTCTCCTTTTAAGATCCTTGTTGTGTTTACTATCTCTCTTACCACAATCTGTTTATTATTATTATTATTATTATTATTACCAGCTATGCTAAAACCCATTTTTAAAATCATGAGGCTACGAACCCAAGGGCCCCAACAGGAAAAAATAGCCCGGTGAGGAAATGAAATAAGGAAATAGATAAACTACAAGAGAAGTAATGAACAATTAAAATAATAAGTGCATTTCCATATAAAAGATAAAAAAATACTCTAAGAACTATAACAACATTAAAATAGATATCAAAAATACATCTTTTTAGGATTTGGTCTTGAGAGACCGATTACTATGTTCATGGCGTTATTAAAACAAAGTTTTGGCAGAAAGGTAGTAGTAGGTTGGCCAAGGCACCAGCCACCCGTTAAGTTACTACCGCTAGAGAGTTATGGGGTCCATTGACTGGCCAGACAGTACTACATTAGAGTCTTCAATCTGGTTACAGTTCATTTTCCCTTTGCCTACACACACGCTGAATAGTCTGGCCTATTCTTTACAGATTCTCCTCTGTCCTCATACACCTGACAACACTGAGATTCTCAAACAATTCTTCTTCACCGAATGCATTAACCCCTGCAGTGTAATTGTTCAGTGGCTACTTTCCTCTTGATAAAGGTAGAAGAGACTCTTTAGCTATGGTAATCAGCTCTTCTAAGAGAAGGGACACGCCAAAATAAAACCATTGTTCTCTAGTCTTCGGTAGTGCCATAGCCTCTGTATCATGGTCTTCCAGTTTCCCCTGTCTTGGGTTAGAGTTCTCTTGCTTGAGGGTACACTCGGGCAACTATTCTATTTTATTTTTCTTCCTCTTGTATTGTTAAAGTTTTCATAGTTTAAATACTGTAGGATATATCTATTTTAATGTTATTACTGTTCTTAAATTATTTCATTTTTTTGTTTCCTTTCCTCACTGGGCTATTTTCCCTGTTGGAGCCCCTGACTTTATAGCATCCTGCTTCTACAACTAGGGTTGTAGCTTTGCAAGTATTAATAATAATAATAATAATAATAATAATAATAATAATAATAATAATAATAAATAGAATCTGCAACACCATCATTTCGAAATTCATTTGGCAAAAATAACATTCACTTTAAATTATGATTTAATAATTAATCTCTAACATTCTGAAAATATATACAGCACAATATTAAATCATAGAAGTGTACGAGTAATACCAGCCAATCATATTACGGATGTCCTTACTGATTTATTGCCTATACCACTAATTGCATCAATGGACTCAAAGGTCATCCACTTCTGTGATGAGTTTTGAGATCAGGAAGATTGTGTACAAAGGGGATTCTTGTCTGGAGATTTAAAGTGATATAAACTTTGTTTTTTGGAAATATGAAGACTAATCTCTCTCTCTCTCTCTCTCTCTCTCTCTCTCTCTCTAGATGACCACATGTTTTACAATTCTGTACTGTTAGCAAAACGTTTCCTTTCATTACAAATTCATCTCTCTCTCTCTCTCTTTCTCTCTCTCTCTCTCTCTCTCTCTCTCTCTCTCTCTCTCTCTCTCATTGTGAGTGCATGTTTTGAATATGTCCTTTTGTAAATGACCGCTTGTTTTATAATTCTGTACAATTAATATTACGATTCCTTTCAATACAACTTCATCTCTCTCTCTCTCTCTCTCTCTCTCTCTCTCTCTCTCTCTCTCTCTCTCTCTGAGGAAAATTAAAATACAATTTGTCGATGTAAATAACAGAACACGTGATACCAATCTTAGTTCGTTGTTAAAATAAAAATACCATTAAACATTTTTTGTTTTGTTACTTAGTTGTTGCACCAAATTATTTTTGAGTAAAGCTTTCCATCAAACAACTTTTTCAAAAGAATAAACTAAAAAATTGGAATACTTACAGAAAAACTTATTACTTACAAATATCAAATAAAAAAACATTAATTACAAAACAAATAAAATACTTATTAGTTACAAGCATCAAATAAAAACTGTATTAATTACAAGCATCAAAGAAAACCTCAAAAGGTCTCAGAAATAATAAAAAAAACTGTAAACTGAACCAATAACTTTGTACAATTACTGAAAAATTAATAACTAACGATAAAGTTCATTCATTTATATTTTGGCTATGACAAATAATTTCACAGATGCCTCATTACATTTACATTCATTGATTATTTCATTATCGAACTATTTTCCTCTTATGGTTCTTAGTAACTCTCCTCCTCCTCCTCCTCCTCCTCCTCTCTTGACCTTTTCTCTTTGCGTCTTCACATTCCTTTTATCTTCCCTTCATTCTTCTTCCCATTCTCTTCAACCACTTTTCCCCATACTCTCAATTTCATCATATTTTATCGCAATTCCTACATTCAAGATTGTTCATATTCTGTAATAATCTTCATTCTTTTTCATTCTCTTACCTCATAATCTTTCTTTTCCATTCTCTTCCCTCATAATCCTCTTTCTTTTCCATTCTCTTCCCTCATAATCTTCCTTCTTTTCCATCTTCCTTCCTCATTCCAATTCTTCCTCCCTTTCCATCCAATCTTCATATCTCAATTTCACTCAACCCCACTAGACACACAAACACACACACACACACCCACACACATTGGCCATCCAGAGTCCTGAACTAATCAACCCCCTCCACCACCCCACTTCCCCTACCCCTCCCCCTCTCCTACCCCCTCCCTCCAACCCCCCCCCCATGAGAGGCTTCCATATTAATCAAGAGGTTGTGATTAAATCAGCTTGTTTTTCCCTATGGAAGATTTTTAATCAGTTTTTCCTTTTGGGGACCTTTCAATAATATTTGGATTCTGGCCGTTTTGAAGAGGAAATGATTCGGAAATGATGGAGAATCATAGAGGAGAGAAAGGTCATTGGGAAAATGAGGTCATTGGAATTTTTCCCTTTTTTTTAATTTGTTAGTTGTTAGTTCATGTTGTGATGTTATAATTAGTTTCTTAGTGGTTAGGATAATTAATGTTAAATTGTATTCGTATATACAGTTTATATTTGCTGGCAGGTCCAGCCTACTTCCGGTAAAACATTCAGGCTTCACCAGCTCTCAAGAAGCAATATATATATATGTATATATATATATATATATATATTTGTATAGATCCATATACAAAGTGTTTATATATATATATATATATATATATTTGTATAGATCCATATATAAAGTGTTTATATATATATATATATATATATGTGTGTGTGTGTGTGTGTGTATCCACTTAAAAATACACACACATATATACTTAATATATCTGTGTACTGTACACACACACACACACACACACACGCACACACACACGCACACACACACACACACATATATATATATATATATATATGTAAACATATATATATATATATATGAGTGTGTATACATATATATATATATATATATATTACATAGAGGCGTATATATACAAATATATATATATACATATACACAATGCATATATATATATATATATATATACATATACATATACACAATGTATATATATATACATATATATACACACATATACATAATATATATGTATGTTTGCACGTACACCAGATCTATATAGTTATATCTATCTACCACGGCACTTCCTCCAATTTTGGGGCGTAGCGGACATAAAAAAGGGGATATTTCTTCTCTTCGGTCCTCCCAGCCTGACGAGGGATTCAGCCGAGTTTGGCTGGTACGGCTAGGGCGCCAAAGCCCACTCTCCAGCGTTATCCACCACAATGGAGATTCATAAGCTGAATCGCCTACTGCCGCTACCTCAGCGATCACCCAAGGCGACCGGAGGAAGCAGCAGGGCCTTCCGAAACTGCGTCACGTATCTCAGTTATCCATTCTATAGCCCAGTAATAAGACACTATTGATGTATGGATCGGAAATGTAGGCACTAAGACGAAAGGAGGAAGCAAAGGTTCAGAGAGCAGAGATGGATTGTGGGAATATTACTGCTGGAAAGATTGGAAAATGATGAAGAAGGATGGCAGGCGTAGTAAAGATTACATAGGTGATGAGTGTCATGACTGAGATGGTGTGGTTAAGTGTTGAGGATGAATGGTAGGGAAGGAGTCTTACCTTATTGCCTTATTTTTTGTTTGGGTTCCCCGAGATCCCTCAGTGTGAGGCACCTCGTATTTTCACCAGGAGGGCTTAGGAGGAACCTAGTAAGAGGGGAGAGGATCAAGAGGGAGGTAGAGAATTAGATGACGAAATTAAGTGAAGGATGATATGGAGAGAAGAGGTTTGGTGGATGAGGATGCCTTTGATTGAAGGCATTGGAGAGGACGCATCAAGCAACCGACCTCTTAGATCCAGATCCAGAATTGAACCATAGATTCAAAGGGTTTCCACTAGACCCCTTGAAAGCCTTTCACAAAAGATTTCCTCTGACAGGACTGCAGAACTGCAGCAACCCGTCTGATCGACAGTGTCTAACTATTATTATTATTATTAATAGCTAAGCTACAACCATAGTTGGAAAAACAGGATGCTGTAAGCCCAAGAGCTCCAAAAGGGTAAAATATCCCAGTGAGGAAAGGAAATATATAAACAGAATAGTGTGCCTGTGTGTACCCTCAAGCAAGAGAATTCTACCCCAAGACAGTGGAAAACCATGGTACAGAGGCTATGGCACTACCAAATACTAGAGAACTATGGTTTGATTTTGGAGTGTCCTTCTCCTAGAAGAGCTGCTTACCATAGCTAAAGAGTCTCTTCTACCTTTACCAAGTGGACAGTGGCCACAAAACAAAATAGTGCAGCAGTTACAGTAACCCCTTGAGTAAAGTGAAAACTAGAGGGGCACCCAGTAAAGCGCAGACCTCCATCGCGGCAGCTTATTTATAGTCCTTTTACTCGACCTTGACATTAACCTTTGGCCTTAACATATATTATTTGACGTGGATTTTCATACACTCAAATATGAATCAAGTTTGAAGTCTCTGTGACAACGATGTCCAAACTTAAGGCTGATTACGTGAATTGGACATTTTGCCTGACCTTTGACCTTGACCTTCCAAAAATTTCATTATTACCAGCTTTTTACAAAAATGTTGATCCTTGCAAATATCATTACTCTTCGATTAAAATTGTGGCCAGGAGGCTGTTCACAGACAAACACACACAAACAAAACCACAAACAGGGAAGGAAACATAAACTCCTTCCAACTTCGTTGGCGGAGGTAACTAAAGGCAAGGAATTCGCACTTGCCCCTGTTTTTCCACAATACGTTGATATTCTGATAAAATTATAGTTTCATAATTAGAAGGTCTGTTTTCAGAACTCTCATATGACTTACAATCAACTTTAGCTTCGTCATGTCTGTTGTTAGCACCACGTGTCGAGAGAAGAGACGTATCATTAATCTTAATATCTTTTCGTCATTATAGGTTATCTTGTTATCTTCACATCCATCTGAGTTAGTGTTGTGAGTGCACCCTTTTTTTTTGGAAGTTTGTTGGCTCAACCAACACTGTTCCTAAATTATTTTTTTTTACATGGCGTTACAAATACATGGGTCCATAAATTTTTTCTAAATAATTACAATACATTTACTAATACCAGCAAAACCCTACTGGGAAATTGGATATCTTCGAATTTTCGGAAATATAAGTTTAACTAAACTTATATAATAATTTTGTCCTGCCACACACTTTAAAAAATACGTAATCTTAATCGGAAATTTTCCGTAAAAATAAACTGTTCTCAGCCGTATTTCAGTAAAATAAGGGCGACCGATATTTTCTCCCTATTTTGTTATTATCTTTTAAGGGTAGGTGACTGTAATATCACTTCTTTACGTCAATATATCCATTTTTAAAACGGTAGATTCCTGGCAGCATGTATTCCACGATTTTTACCATTTTTTAATGCAAATTTTGTACTGTTAGATAAACAGACCGGGAACCTTTGATTGCAATATCAGAAGTAAATATTAGCATTGCCTCCACTTATCTATCCTGGTCACAGTAGAGGTAGGAAACCATTTAATAATTTTCAATGCTAGTTCACACCAATCATCTGGAACTTATAGCAAAATCCTTTATATCCGATGGTTTCAAATGAATGTCATGTACCATCCAGTTGTTGAAAATCTGGAATGTTCTTGCTAAATAATTTCTTTACTTAATTAGAGGTTGGGAAATTCAATTGGAATTGTGTGTAGCACAAAAAAATTCATATAAAAATGATTTATACCTTAACCTGAAAAACCCTCATTGGCTTTGGAAATTTTAAGTTTCTCAGTATATATAAAATAAATTCTTAAATCAATGGCATTTACTGAATGGATACAGACTAGAGTGATTAGATATCTATGTAAATGGGGAATGTGAAATCAAGGGGACTATTTTTCCCTTATGGAGCCTATGTTGCTTGGTAAGAAGAAAATATTTTGGATATGAGAGCTCTCTCTCTCTCTCTCTCTCTCTCTCTCTCTCTCTCTCTCCTTCTTCTTCTTCTTCTTCACACCCTCTAGCTTCCCCAACTCTGGACAAGCATTATAGCATTAACTTGATCATGAGGACTATGAAGCCCCTCTTGGAGCAACAACAACAACAACAACAAGTCCCTTTTTCGTCCTACTACGCTCGAGGCCCATCCACTCTTTCATTTGGCACCACATGACTCCATCAATTAATACTCGTCTTATTACGTCTGCTCCATTAACCCCATTCTTAGTGATTACGGTGGGCCCCCGGGCCAGCGCAAGAGGCGCTCGCCGAGATAATGTCATTAATGGCGGACGGGTTGTTATGGCAAGGAGGTTATGTCACCTCATCTGTCTAAGAGTGCCTGATCGTCCTTCCGCTGCGAAAGAGAGAGAGAGAGAGAGAGAGAGAGAGAGAGAGAGAGAGAGAGAGAGTGCTTGCTACTGTTTGTAAAGTTGTTTTCTATAATTTTCTTTCTGATTTCGTCAGGTTTGAATCCTAAACCTATTTGAAAAATTTGACTGCATCAGTAAGGAGAAATTAATGAGAGAGAGAGAGAGAGAGAGAGAGAGAGAGAGAGAGAGAGAGAGAGGTGCTTGCTTCTGTTTGTAAAAGTTGTTTTCTATAACTTTCTTTCTGATTTCGTTAGGTTTGAATCCTAAATCTATTTGAAAAATTTGCCTGCATCAGTAAGGAAAAATTAATAACAGAGAGAGAGAGAGAGAGAGAGAGAGAGAGAGAGAGAGAAGCTCAAAGGGGCCTCCTACTGTCGTTTCTACTGGTGCAGGATGTCAATATTTATCGAATTAAGCGTCAAAGGCTCATAGAGAGTTCCTCAGTGAATGGATATTGTGAGTACCCTCCAAATAGACCCGATGGGCCAAAGGGGTTTCTAAGTACTGAATGATGTGGAATCAATGGAATGGGAAGTGGGATTGGCTTTAGCTCACTGGAACGCTTTTGTGTTTGGAATGGAATCTTATTATATATAGATTATATTCATAATTGCCCTGAAGGTCTATTTATTGATTTTATACTTGAAAATTAATTAAATGTTTGCAATTTATTGCATACGTATAAAATACACGTACTGTATACGTGAATATATCTTATTATAGATTTTATTTCGTAATTGCCCTGAAGGCCTTTTTATTGATTTTATACTTTAAAATTCATTAACTGTTTACAATTTATTGCATACGTATAAAATACATGCACTGTATACGTGAATATATACCTATTAAAATAAACTAAGTGTGTTTATAATGTACTGTGACGGGCCGAGAGAAGGTTGTGACTCAAAGACAGGATGAAAGCAACTGAATCAGTTTATTATAGAACACTCTCCTTTATATACAAAAGCTCAAGGCAACAGGAAATTTTCCTGTTCAAAACTGACACCGTTAACGGTGAGAAAAACAGGCATGTTTATTCAGGTTCTTTTTAGTGCGAGGGAAGAGCGAAGATACAAGGATAATATATACACAAAATGAACTATGTACGATCGTGTGACACACGGTTGGTACAGTACTGTACAAGGTCTATAGACCTTGGTACTGTATATGTATACACCCTTTCTGAGTAGGGATACTCTATCGTGGTGAAAGCGTTTGTGTATCTTCATGATCAGCAAAGCTGTACAAGTCAGTAACACCCATACCAGGTTGGTTTGGTTAGCGCGATCATACAAAAAGTATCCCACCATCACCAATCCCGACGGACAGCATGATGAAAATGGCCAAACACCAGGACATAACTAAAGACATGCCTGACGTTGTCCTGCAGTGAACTAGAAACGGTTGCATTTGTTGTTCTTGTTATTGTATATGTATACAAATATATGCATATATCAATTCAAATAGCTATGTTGAGAGTGAATTCACCTCACCCGAAAGACTTAAGAGTTCGATCCCACAAAGGGAATAGTTACTCCCATTTTCTGAAAAGTTCATTGAGCCCCGTTTGCCCAGGTAGTGAACTGAATACATGGTGCTCGGCTTAACATATAGAGGGTCGCATTAGGAATAAAGAATGCCTAGCAACCCCATTCATATAAAAATAGCTTAAAACTGTCAGGTAATATATTCTGGAGAAAATGAATAGTGTGAAAAAGCGCAAATTTTTGCAAGAAAGATGAATCTGAACTATTTGTGAAAAACGAGCATATTTAAACAGACAAATGAAGGTAGTCAACTCATCAATAAAGCTTAGGCACAAAACAGAAATTAAAGTCATAAAAAATAAAGTAATAAGAAGCTTCATGCAACAGTAAAAATACCTAAATATATGACCAATGTCATAAATGATACTGCACTGTCTTGCCACCAGTTTATGACTATAGAAATGGATATCTAAGTTAGCGTATTGGAAAAGTCCCTGTCTGGCGTTCTGCTGGACGGAAAATCGAGTCCGCCTTAGCCACTTGAGTTTCTTGCAGTGTCTGCAACCTCACCATCCTTGTGAGCTAAGGATGGGGGTTGGCGGAGTCTATAAGTCTACTTGCCGAGTCATCAGCAGCCATTGCCTGGCCCTCCCTGGCCATAGCTTTGGCGCTGATCATATGGATATATGGTCATCTCTCTGGGGCATTGTCCTGTTGGAGAATTATCACTGTCCCCCCTTCTCTCTACCATTCATGAGTGGCCTTTAAGCCTTTAAATTGGGTAAACAGACAGCGTGGCACCTCAATATAAACTGGATAACAGCTGGATGTAAAGCAAATAACACGAACTTAATCTTGGAGCTCAGTAACATTACGCAACTATAAAATTTCCCTGTTTAAATGAGAGCACAAGGAGATTGGAAAAGATTTTTGGTTGACCATTTTATATTATACTAACCATGTGTTAGCATAGATTCTTGCACAAAGTTAGCAAGTAATGAAAAGTGATTGGATCAAAAGTCAAGGCCAAGGTCACGAAAAGGTCAAAAACGTTTTTCTTTTGCCATACCGTGGCCAATTTTTACCTGATTTGCACAAAACTAGTGCCAAAATGTGCATAATTCAATTGCTTATCTTGTGATATAAATGGTATAGGCGAAGGTATGCCCTCTACCGAGTGCCCGTTCTAGTTAATTATGTGTTACCATTACCATCATCTTTGTTGAATAAAGACGACTTATGAACTAAGAGCTTTGTGGCTATAAAAGATAAGAAGCTTTAAAATGCTGTCAGAAAAATAGGCTTCTCAGAGTTGAAGGTCTTCTGGTAACTTGGTGGGATCACAAACGACTCGCAGTCTGTGCGTTCAGAGTTCGAGTCATACTACTAAAATACCAGATTCCCTATTTAAAAGGCAACCTTACTGTATATTCCTTGAGAGCTAGGGATACGGGAATATGGGTTCTAGGTCTAACTGCTGAGTCATCAGCAGCTAGAGCCTGGTCCTCTCTGGTCCTAGCTTCGTTAGCGAAGGGTTGAGCACAGATCATTTCCCCCATAAAATGAAGAACAAGCGTCTGAATATATATATATATATATATATGTGTGTGTGTGTGTGTGTATGTATGTATTTATTTCCTGTCACACTCAATGAGAGAGATTAGTCAAACCATGTTGAAAGGAGGTACCCAGAGAGTTACACTCGGAAACCACACTCCCAAACACATTGCCGAACCAGCGTGTTATAGTTAGGAAAGAGGGCGGTAGGGGAAGTGTACATGTGTGCGCGATATACCTAAATATTTAAAAGGAATTTTTGACAGCTCAATTACACTAATGAGATATTTAGAATCATTAAGTACAGAGGAATCTGAATAAAGAAAATCCAAAAACTGGAGCATGGTACAAGATCAGCTCATCATTGACGTGTCAGTCCTACTACTATACTCGATTTTTTTTTTAATGAGGCACATTTGCACTGACTCCGCAGGGGTGCCCTTTTAGCTCGGAAAAGTTTCGTAATAGCTGATTGGTCAGAATGATTTTTTTCCAACCAATCAACGATTAGGAAACTATTAAGAGCTACAAGGGCACCTTGCGAGTCAGTGCAAATGTGCGTCATTAAAAAAAATTGACCATAGTGTTCGTGTTTGGCTTAGAATAGATAAGCCAATGAAGAACGATTTTCCGAAAATAGTATATTCCATTAATTGAAACATTTTACAAAAGCGTTTTCTCATATTCCAAACACTGAACCTTTTTTCCAGAGAATTTTTTGAACATCTAGATCGTGTTTTAAAAAATTACTGAAAATTGGACTAAGAAACAGAGGTCAAATTGGTCTAAATCAAGAAGTAATTATAAATGTATATTTTGTTTAAAGCCTTTAAAATCTGCCTTCGATAGATTTTGAGTGCGTACAGAAAAAAAAATATATATAGCCTATATATATATATATATATCATACACACATATACAGTATACATATATATATATATATATATATATGTATATATATATATATATATATATACATATATATAAACGACGACTAAGATATACTAAAAATCAAACGAGCACTATCAACACACCAGTACAGACCTAAAAATATCCCCCCCCCCACAAAAAAAAAAAAAAACTTTTCATGTTTGGACAAAAAAAAAAAAAAAAAAAATTCACAACAACGAAACAAAGACGAATCGCTTCACAACTCGATTCAATCAATTCGCGCGGCGCTTCGCTAAATCGCCAAGTCTCCATATAATCTAATATTTCCCCGACTACTCCCCGCCTTCACACCGTACAATCAATCACAATGATTCTTACCCTTCATTCAGACCTCTGATTTGCTTCGTTTCCTCGCTGGTGTGTTCTCTCTCTCTCTCTCTCTCTCTCTCTCTCATGAATATATTTATATATATACATATATATGTATATATATATATATATATATATATCAGTACATTTAGATAAGTATGTATATCTATGCATATATGTAATTTAATATACGCACACATACACTCATATATTTGTGTATATATAATATATATACAGTATATACACACACACACATATATATATATATATGTGTGTGTGTGTGTGTGTGTGCATATATATATATATATATATATAACATCAAGAATAACAGAACGGGTCCCTAGACATTGATGATGATGTATAACATATTATACTGTATGTACGAGTGTGTGTATATTTTATCTTTATATGGTTAATGTCAAATGTTGAAATTTCCGATTTCTCCGCAAGTCCCTGGCTTCTTTCTTTTATTTAAACTGATACAATACCAATTCCCTAATATGGCAAGACGGTCTGCCCCTCTCTTTTATTCTTCTCTTGTACTTCTCTTTCTCCCTATTTCCTTAATCTTTCCCATCCCGAGTACCTGCCTTCGGGCTATAAACTGGGTTGTATCAGGGGTACTCTTCCTTTCCCTATATTCCCCACTTCCCTATTCTTATTATTATTATTATTTAAACTTACGCTGGTACCCATTCGCAACAAGCACGACTGGTGGATGGCGTACCACTATCACACCACGGACCTTGCAATTGCAAATATCCTACCACTGTAAAATGCAATACCTCAAATCCTTAGAGAATATTATCCTTCTACAAGTATCCATCTTTCTGAGTGACCCCACATGAAATAAACTTCCCTCTTGCACCCAATAACCAGATTCTTCTACCAGCACCAGCCCTTTCTTTCCCCCCTGGAAACCCCTCCCCCTACCCCCTCCCCTCCCCCTCTGTATCCCCCCATCACTTTTCCCTCTCCGACCATCTCAATCACATAACGTCAGTGCTGGGTCGCTAAACATTAACAACTCTATTTAATCAAGATTCATGAGGAACAAATGTCGACTACGCTCTTGCTGTTACTATCGGTCAGGTTTCGTAATGTTTCGTTCACTTTCCTACAATAGAATATTTTTCTTATTTAATTTATACGTGATAAAGTAAAGTACAAGTGATTGTTTATTAGTATATTTAACTTTCATCCAAAACAAAACCAAAATTATAATAGAGAAAAAAAGGAAAAATTCAAATACACGAGACTATACAAATCAAGACGCGAAACAATCTGAAAACCTGTCGAACCAATTCGGATAAAAGACGAGATCACGACTGAAACGAGGCAATGGTGCATGACGTCACAACAGCGTCAAAACTACGTCACTAAGTGGCCTTTTCGAGGGACCGACAACTGGCAGGGTATACATCTACTTCTCCCTTCCCCCCCCTCCCCCCCCCCCCCCCACACACACACACGAAAGAGGACGATGTTTACATCGTCTGACAATGACGTCGAAGTGGGACAGAGATAATACAATATTATGGGCCGAATTGTCTCTGGATTGTGTTTCTTAATGGACAGGTCTTATACGAACGAGAGAATGTTATAATTAAAAGCCAGGGGCACAACTCAAGTCTTTTATGAGGCCTAAGAGTATTGACATCGGAAATTAGAGTAGGATATGCTTTGAGAGAGAGAGAGAGAGAGAGAGAGAGAGAGAGAGAGGGAGAGAGAGAGAATGATTTTAAAGTTTTCTGGTATCCTGACATCGAAAGTCATTGACACCTATATCATTTATTATTAATAAAGATTAAAAGAATATTCAGTTAAAACCAGAAAAGTAAATATGTCCCAAAGGTTAAATAGCATTTAGAAGACCTGCTTCTTCAAGAAATTTAAAAAATGCCGCTAGTATTATGCGGGGACACATGTCTAAGGATCTTGGGAAGGATAAACCTGCCATCATCACCTCGAGTCTCAAACAGATATCTATTCAGTGCTATAAGAGAGAGAGAGAGAGAGAGAGAGAGAGAGAGGAGAGAGAGAGCATATGGACTCTGAAATGTGCATTAGGAGCAAAGTGAATTTAAAAGAAAAAAACATATCCATGATTAGAATAAATAAAAATTCGTAAACTAAGAATCGTATTTTCTTTACAAAACTATTAAAAATTTTCTACAGAAAATACTAACCGATGAAACTTCCTTTAATCAAAAGAAAGAATATAAAAGAAAATTAAGGCCAAAGTAACCAATAACTGTCCTTTAACTTTTACATGCGACCTTTTACTGTTCTTTGAGCTCATCGCTGGAGCTGAGAATCTTCAGTCAAGCTTAATTAACTATTAATTGGTATAGACGATTAAATATATGATATTTTTTCTCATTATGTAAGGGTGCAACACCAGAGGGAATGTCTGAGTTAATTCATAAGTCTCTAATGCAAGAAGGATGTCAGTCATTTAAAGGTTTGAAGGCCTCTCACGAATGGCAGAGGCAAGGGAGAACGACATTACCCTATCAAGCAGGACAATGCCCTAGAGATTGACCATATATACATTATGATCAGCCCCTAAGCCCCCTCTCCACCCAGGCTAGGACCATGGAGGGCCAGGAAATGGCAGCTGATGATTCAGCAGATAGACCTGTAGGCTTCCCCAGACCTCCATCCTTAGCTCACAAGGATGGTGATGTTGCAGCGACCAAAGGAACTAACGTGTTTGAGCAGGACTTGTACCCCAGTCTAGCGTTTACTAGTCAAGGACGTTACCACATCGGCCTCCACTACCCTAATCTGAAAAACTGTGATGCTAGAAGGAAGATCCGCCAATTAATTTCATAGACCTGTAAAATTGTCGTTATTATCAACATTATTATTCTACCAAACAGAAGTAAGTTTAATATACTTAATTTACGTTTATCTGGACAATTTGCGTCAATAAATATTGTCATTTTCATCCATTTTGGCGCAGCCCTTTCCTGATATTTCACAAAACCTGAATGCGCTACCTAAGTCATATTGAATATAAAAAAACAACTTAATATTTCCTTTAGGACCCTGAGTGCACTTACTTTTCAGCCGTCTACAGTAACTCCATTCCCCCATCCTTTCTCTAACCTTGCTGTCCAACTTCTTAATCCTATCTTCCATTTTGCTATATAACCTCCTAATCATTGCTTTCTTTTTTCCATCTAGCTGTCCATCTTATTAATAGTCGTTCCCTTTCTTCCATCATCATTTCTTCCATTTTGCTCTCCAACCTTTAAATTCTTGCTTCCTTTCTTCCATGTTGCTTTCTTCTTTCCCACGGTTATCCCTCACATTAAAGGGTCGGTTGCCGGATTCACCCTCTCCAATTTCTTCTATCATAGGCATCCTCTTTCACCCAACCTGTTCTCTCTATATCTTCCTTCACCTTATCTCGCCATCTAATTCTCCGCCTCCCTCTCGTTCTTCTCCCCCTAACAGGTTCCTCCCAAGCCTTGCACAATCCATTCCCACCATTCACCCTCAACATGTACCCACACCATCTCAGTTATTATTATTATTATTATTATTATTATTAGCCAAGCTACAATCCTAGTTGGAAAAGCAAGATGCTATAAGCCCAAGGGCTCCAACAGGGAATAATAGCCCAGTGAGGAAAGGAAATAAGGAAATAAATAAATGATGAGAACAAATTAACAATAAATCATTCTAAAAACAGTAACAGCGTCAAAACAGATATGTCCTATATAAACTATTAACAATGCCAAAAACAGATATGTCATATATAAACAATAAAAAAACCTCTTATCATCTTTGTAATATTTACTATGCCTGCCATTCTTCTTATCTCATTTCCTAATCTTTCAAGCAGTGTTATTCACATAATCCACCTCAGTATTCTCATTTCTGTTCTCTCGAGGTTTGCTTCCTCTTTTCGCTTTAGAGCCCACGTTGCTGATCCATACATTAACAATAATAAGCTTGGATGGAGAGGAGCTTGATACGGCTATGCCACTGTCCCTTGCCTCTGCCATTCATAAGTGCCCTTTAAAACTGTAAAAGATGGCATCGACAGTCCCTCTGCCCTTCATAAATCCAACTTGCTGTCTATCCTTTATATCCTTGCTTTCTTTTTTCCATTTTGCTATCCAATTATTATTATCCTCATTACTTGCTAAGCTATAACCTTAGTTGGAAAAATAGAATAGTATAAGCCCAGGGGCTCCAACAAGGAAAAATAGCCTAGTGAGGAAAGGAAACAAGGAAAAAATAAAATATTTTAAGAACAGTAACAACATTAGGATAAATATTTCCAATATAAACTATAAACACTTTTACAAAACAAGATGAAGAGAAATAAGAAAGAATGGTGTGCCCGAGTGTACCCTCAAGCAAGAGAACTCTAACCCAAGACAGTGGAAGACCATGGTACAGAGGCTATGACACTACCAAAGACTAGAGAACAATGGTTTGATTTTGGAGTGTCCATATCCTAGAAGAACTGCTTACCATAGCTAAAGAGTCTCTTCTACCCTTACCAAGAGGAGAGTGGCCATTGAACAATTCAGAACAGTAGTTGGGGGAAGAAGAATTATTTGGTAATCTCAGTGTTGTCAGGTGTGAAGACAGACGAGAATCTGTAAAGAATAGGCCAGACTATTCGGTGTATGTTCAGGCAATGGGAAAATGAACCGTAACCAGAGAAGGATCCAATGTAGTACTGTCTGGGCAGTCAAAGGACCCCATAACTCTCAAGCGGTAGGATCTCAACCGGTGGCTGGTGCCCTAGGCAACCTACCTAACCCTTTCTCAATAACAATATCCTCTCTTTAGTAGTCTAAAAAACTGGAAATCAAAATAATCAATTTCGACTTTGTACGGGCTTTCCTGGAGTACATAAAAGTGAAAAAAAAAAAATCGTCAGTTTAATAAAGATTAAATTTAATATACCTCCATCCACCTCTTTTCTCTTATCAGAAAGTTCTGAGGGCAAGACCCAGATGAAATTCAAAGATTAATCAAGAGCCGGAAGAGTGATGTAGAACCACGATGACCTCTGGCGACCGACTGCCAAACCAACGCGATGAATCCATCGGGGACACTATTCAACGGCCATCTGGGTGTTCGAAACCGCTTCGTCTCGTCAGCCAGTGGTTTATATCTTCATATATCTTCCTTTATAATCCCCCGAACGAGTGCATTTCACGATCAAATTTGCCAGCTAACGTTTTACAGTTAAAATCGAGGCATTAAACTTAGGAGATACTGCGTTTTTGCAATGAAATCCGAATCGAATTGAAGCCGAGGGAGATAGGATCCGGAGAACGATCCACTATTGTTCGCGTATTACCCGCGATGTAATGGAGCCACCCTTGATGAAGATGGGTTTTCTAACCGTTTTATTCTCTTTTATGCCTCCGTCAGTCTTTTGTTCCCCCCGCCCTTCTTCGCCACTTCATCCGTCTATATCAGGCGATGTTTTGTGCTGTTTCAATACGCCCCCTCCCCCCCACAGGGAGACAATTGGAGATCATTACTTGGCGTCGCGTAATGAGGAAGAGGAGGATGGGAAGGAGAAACAAAGGAGTGGGAGTGTATTGCCCAGTTCCTACAAATAAGATGTAGTGTGACAATAATATCCTACAGTTTTGTAGATTTGAGAACTAGTCCCGCAGAAGAATATAGAGAGTTGAATGAAAGGCCAGAATTAGAAATGAAACTATAAGATTACTCGAGTGCCATATGTGGATGAGATCATGGAGAGGGGTAGATGGAGATGATTTGGGCATGCTCTTCGCACTCCCCAAGAGAGATTAGTTCACCAAACTTTCAACGGGGCTCTTAATAGCTCAAGATAGAGACGACTGTCGAAATCTAACGGAGGCCCTTTGCTTCAATAGTCGTAGGAGACGATGAGATGACTTTATATATATATATATATATATATATATATATATATATATATATATATATATATATGTGTGTGTGTGTGTGTGTGCATAATATACATATATATGTATTATTTATGCATTAATTCACGTATATACATATGAAGAGTATATATACTCATATATTTACACGTACATATATTTAATATATACACATATACATATGTATAAACACATTCTATATATACTGTACATATAAATACAGAATATATATGAATCTATGTATAGAGAAAATCTAATTGCATGCCCTAATTCTTCAGTTAATTTTCTATTCCTCCTTCAAATCAGTTATAGTATCTAGAGAGAGAGAGAGAGAGAGAGAGAGAGAGAGAGGAGAGAGAGAGAGAGAGAGAGAGAGAGAGAGAGAGAGAGAGAGAGAGAGGTATGTGTTATGAATAACAAGAATTTTTTTTTAAATGAAGTAATGTGATTTCCAAATTGATAAACTACAAATGCTGGAAGTGTCAAATAAAGCAAGAGATAAATAGTTTATCTTTGCTTTAATTATGAAATTATTCTAAATATTAACACTGAACTCTAGTTAGGTTTTCGGTTAGAATACACCTTCGCATTGTAAATTCTAAAAATGTTACACAAAACAAAAGTTTCCGTCAATTAAGACAAGAGTAGTTCTTAAAAAGCTTCTTATTCGAAAAGAAAGTTTTCAAGAAAGACTAACCAATGTCAGGATGCCAGAGAATTCTAAATCAATCTATCATTCTAAATCAATCAATCAATTAATCAATCAATTAATCAAGACTATATCTTATCAACAATCTCTAACTCAAATTGAAAGGCGCCCAAAAGGCCTATTGCTTTTTCATATTCATCCTGACCTCGTACATCTCAAAATATAGTTCTTAATCAAGAACTTTTTTTCGGCCTTCAATAACGTTTCACCGTCCTCCGAGAACATTTTCTGGCTCATCAATAACGTTTTCCCGCTCATCCTAAACGTTTTCTGGCGCATCAATAAAGTTTTCTGGCTCATCAATAACGTTTTCCCGCTCATCAATAACGTTTTCTGGCTCATCAATAAAGTTTTCTCTCTCATCAATAATGTTTTCCCGTTCATCAACAACGTTTTATGGCTCATCAATAACGTTTTCCCGCTCATTACTAACGTTTTCTGGCTCATCAATTATGTTTTCTAGCTCATCAAGAAAGTTTTCTCATCCTCCAAGAAATTTTTCTGGGCTCTTCAATAACAATAACATTTCATCGTCCTCCGAGTACGTTTCTCGCTAATCAATAACGTTTTCCGGCTCATCAATAACGTTTTCTGGCTCATCAATAACCTTTTCTGGCTTATTAATAACGTTTTATAGTTCATCAAGAAAGTTTTCTCGTCCACCAAGAAATTTTTACTGGCTCTTCAATAACGTTTTTTTAGCTCATCAATAAACGTTTTCCTCGTCCACCAAGAACATTTTTCACCCACCAAAGAAAGTTCTCATGCTCAGCAAGAAATTTTTTGTCAAAATAACGTTTTCTCGCCCTCCAAGAACGTTTTCCTATCCAGTAAGAACGTTTCTTCATCAATCAAGAACGTTTTCTTGGCCCCGCAAGAACGATTTTTCTCCTATCAAGAACGTTTTCTTACCCAGCAAGAACAATTTTTTTCCTAATCAAGAACGTTTTTGCTAATTAAGAACGTTTTGCTAATTAAGAACTTTTGCCAATCAAGAACGTTTCCTTGCCAATCAAGAACGTTTTCTTACCAATCAAGATTGACTGATTTGAGGTTTTCTGGCATCCTGACATCTAAGGTCATTGATACCAATCAAGAACGTTTTTTTCGCCAATCAAGAACGTTTTCTTTTCTAGTAAGAAAGTTTCTTCGCCAATCAAGAACGTTTTTTGTCCCAAAAAAATGTTTACTCGCCCACCACAAACGTTTTCTTCTCCAGTAAGAACGTTTTTTCACCATTCAGGAACATTTTCTTGCTCAGCAAGAACGATTTTCTCTAATCAAGAACGTTATTGCCAATCAAGAACGTTTCCTTGCCAGGCAAGAACGTTTTTTTCACCAATCAAGAACGTATTCTTGCCAGGCAAGAAAGTTTTTTTTCGCCAACCACGACGTTTTCTTGCCAAGTAAGAGCGTTTTTTCAACAACCACGAACGTTTTCTTGCCCAGTAAAATCACTTTTTCACAAGTCAACATTTACTTACCAGACAAGAACGTGTTTTCGCCAATCAAGAACGTTTTCTTTCCCAATAAGAACGTTTTTTTTCACCAATAAAGAAAGTTTTCTTTTCCAGTAAGAACATTTTTTTCACAAATGAATAATTTTCTCGCTCACAAAAAAACGTTTCTAACCAATCAAGGAAGTCTCTTATCTTATCGAGATACCAACACCATAGAAACAGAAATCCCACCGAAATTCCAATTTGCCTCAAAGAATCCCCCAAGGGGAATGTCAGATACCCTTCCCAATGCTCTCTCGCGCGCGTGTAAATTCCACCTACAGAAGTGTCCTGTCAATGTTATCCTCCCCCCCCCCCCACACCATGACAGGAACATCCTGAAACCATTAAATACTAATAAAGCAAAGAGAGACAAAGGCTGACACACGAGGAAAGACAAGGAGAGAGAAAAAAGAAGTGAGAGAGAGAGAGAGAGAGAGAGAGAGAGAGAGAGAGAGAGGAGAGAGAGAGAGAGAGAGAGAGAGAGAGAGGGCCGAGACTATGGGAAAGATAAGGAGATAAAAAGGAAGAGAGAGAGAGAGAGAGAGATGAGAGAGAGAGAGAGGAGAGGAGAGAGAGAGGAGAGAGAGAGAGAGGCCGAAACTATGGGAAAGATAAGGAGATAAAAAAGGAGGGAGAGAGAGAGAGAGAGAGAGAGAGAGAGAGAGAGAGAGAGGCTGAAACAATGTGAAAGACAAGAAGATAAAAAAGAAAAGCGAGAGACACACACACACGGAGAAACACAAGGAAGGGGAGAGAGAGAGAGAGAGAGAGAGAGAGAGAGAGAGAGAGAGAGAGAGAGGAGCCTGTCCCTCAATTATATTAGATTTAAAAAGCGATTATCGTTTTCCCCGCTCATCAATAACGTTTTCTGGCTCATCAATAAAGTTTTCTCTCTCATCAATAATGTTTTCCCCGTTCATCAACAACGTTTTATGGCTCATCAATAACGTTTTCCCCGCTCATTACTAACGTTTTCTGGCTCATCAATTATGTTTTCTAGCTCATCAAGAAAGTTTTCTCATCCTCCAAGAAATTTTTCTGGCTCTTCAATAACAATAACATTTCATCGTCCTCCGAGTACGTTTTCTCGCTAATCAATAACGTTTTCCGGCTCATCAATAACGTTTTCTGGCTCATCAATAACCTTTTCTGGCTTATTAATAACGTTTTATAGTTCATCAAGAAAGTTTTCTCGTCCACCAAGAAATTTTACTGGCTCTTCAATAACGTTTTTTTAGCTCATCAATAAACGTTTTCTCGTCCACCAAGAACATTTTTCACCCACCAAAGAAAGTTCTCATGCTCAGCAAGAAATTTTTTTGTCAAAATAACGTTTTCTCGCCCTCCAAGAACGTTTTCCTATCCAGTAAGAACGTTCTTCATCAATCAAGAACGTTTTCTTGCCCCGCAAGAACGATTTTTCTCCTATCAAGAACGTTTTCTTACCCAGCAAGAACAATTTTTTTCCTAATCAAGAACGTTTTGCTAATTAAGAACGTTTTGCTAATTAAGAACTTTTGCCAATCAAGAACGTTTCCTTGCCAATCAAGAACGTTTTCTTACCAATCAAGATTGACTGATTTGAGGTTTTCTGGCATCCTGACATCTAAGGTCATTGATACCAATCAAGAACGTTTTTTCGCCAATCAAGAACGTTTTCTTTTCTAGTAAGAAAGTTTCTTCGCCAATCAAGAACGTTTTTTTGTCCCAAAAAAATGTTTACTCGCCCACCACAAACGTTTTCTTCTCCAGTAAGAACGTTTTTCACCATTCAGGAACATTTTCTTGCTCAGCAAGAACGATTTTCTCTAATCAAGAACGTTATTGCCAATCAAGAACGTTTCCTTGCCAGGCAAGAACGTTTTTTCACCAATCAAGAACGTATTCTTGCCAGGCAAGAAAGTTTTTTCGCCAACCACGAACGTTTTCTTGCCAAGGTAAGAGCGTTTTTTTCAACAACCACGAACGTTTTCTTGCCCAGTAAAATCACTTTTTCACAAGTCAACATTTACTTACCAGACAAGAACGTGTTTTCGCCAATCAAGAACGTTTTCTTTCCCAATAAGAACGTTTTTTTTTCACCAATAAAGAAAGTTTTCTTTTCCAGTAAGAACATTTTTTCACAAATGAATAATTTTCTCGCTCACAAAAAACGTTTCTAACCAATCAAGGAAGTCTCTTATCTTATCGAGATACCAACACCATAGAAACAGAAATCCCACCGAAATTCCAATTTGCCTCAAAAGATCCCCCAAGGGGAATGTCAGATACCCTTCCCAATGCTCTCTCGCGCGCGCGTGTAAATTCCACCTACAGAAGTGTCCTGTCAATGTTATCCTCCCCCCCCCCCCCCCCACACCATGACAGGAACATCCTGAAACCATTAAATACTAATAAAGCAAAGAGAGACAAAGGCTGACACACGAGGAAAGACAAGGAGAGAAAAAAAGAAGTGAGAGAGAGAGAGAGAGAGAGAGAGAGAGAGAGAGAGAGAGAGAGAGAGAGAGAGAGAGAGAGAGGGCCGAGACTATGGGAAAGATAAGGAGATAAAAAGGAAGAGAGAGAGAGAGAGAGAGAGAGAGAGAGAGAGAGAGAGAGAGAGAGAGAGAGAGAGGCCGAAACTATGGGAAAGATAAGGAGATAAAAAAGGAGGGAGAGAGAGAGAGAGAGAGAGAGAGAGAGAGAGAGAGAGAGGCTGAAACAATGTGAAAGACAAGAAGATAAAAAAGAAAAGCGAGAGACACACACACACGGAGAAACACAAGGAAGGGGAGAGAGAGAGAGAGAGAGAGAGAGAGAGAGAGAGAGAGAGAGAGGAGCCTGTCCCTCAATTATATTAGATTTAAAAAAGCGATTATCGTCACTTGCCGAATAACTTGAATGTTTCCCCCAGTGATTTTCTGTATGTAATGCTTTTCCAATAGGAGGCTGGAAGCCCCCACACGCATAAACGATGGCTGATGGATGGCCAGCGCCATACACACACACACACATACACACACACCACAAATATACAATAGAAGAGCGAGACTTCTTTATCGATATTTATTTTCGAGATTCCCCCTCTGGATGGTGAATACATACAGACAGACAGACAGGTCATATTAATGTGTGAAATTTCTTCTTAGGTGAATACACCCAAGTATACATACTATACACATTGATAAACATATTGGTTTTCAGTTAATCTGGTTAGGTTCCTCATTTTGTAGAGGATGAGAAGACGAAGGATTGATGAACTATGAAAATTTGAGGGTGTGGACTGGCATAGAAAGACCATAAATAGACGTAAGTGGAAGGAAATATATGAGGCCTTTGTCCTATAGTGGACTAGTTACGGATGATGATGATGATAGTAATGATGATGATGATGAGGACGACAAATTCATAATTTTTCTTTCTACGGGGACTTTAAAAATAGAGGGCTAACAAGTCGATGCCTCTTCTTCTACATAGTAGTTCAAATCCTTTTTTTATGGAGATTAATCAACTATATATATTTATATATATATATATATATATATATATATATATATATATATATATATATATATATATAGCCAGGAGTTTTGTATGAAATATGCATAAACACGCGCACAAACTATGATATTAAAACTTAAAACAATCATTAAAACACTTAAACTGGAGAAGTATACGTAAAACAGAATAAAAGATATTCTACTTATGTACAAAACACGCAAAAAATATACGTATACGTAAGAATAAAAACACACGAACAAAATATGCACGAACAAAAAACACTCAAAACTGGATACACATATGCAAAACCCCACATACAAGATGTAAGCCTATGTGTATGAAAAATATGATAAGTTTGAACAAAAACACATGCTTAAAATCAAGACACATAAGATAATCCAATAATATATATATATATATATATATATATATATATATATATATATATATATATATATAATACATACACACACACATATATATATACATATATATATATATATATATATATATAATACATATATATATATATATATATATATATATATATATATATATATATATATATATATAAACACAAATAAAAAATACACAAACAAGGTTACTTGACAATGAGAAAATTTCCTTGATAGAGATTGAAACATTGAGAAAAAAATGGGGAATAAAATGACGCACAAAAACACACACACACACATACACGAAGGGTAACAACCATTAGTCTATCAGGATAGAAATTACCCAGGAAAATCTGCATTATGATTGGCAAGATAGAAAACTGATTAGAGATTTTGTTAAACTAACAACAAAAATAGATCGATGAAGAATTGTTAAATGTTGAATTAGGACTTATGCCAGGCTGACACTTGCATGACATTTTGCCACGAATTTGTCGTGGCAAGTCGTGACTTTTGTGGCACGAACTGGAAAATCAAGAAATAAAAAATTACCTCAGAATCACAGCTCACCTATCCACATTGACACGAACTGGCACAACGAGTTCACGACGAGTTCGCGCATAGTTCACGCCGCGTTTACGAAATTTTGTCGGGACCAAAATTTTGAACATTTCAAAATTCTCGTCACGACATGCCACGATGTCACGACAGGTTCACGACGAGTTCACTCCAGTTCACGACGAGTTCACGCCAGTTCACGACTCGAGTCGTGACAATGCGTGCCACAAATTCGTGCAAGTGTCAGGGTACCTTTAATTGCCATTAAATCGAGGTTTTTTCAATCGTGAAGAACCTTAAATAATTGACTGAGTAAATATATGATTTTGCTAAACACTAAATCAGGATTAGTCACGATTTTTCTTAATTCATTAAAGAAAATATCTAAGCTTCCTTAAAGACAATAAACAATTTATTATCCAGAAAAACAACATTTTTTCTAATCACGAAGAAACTAAACAAAATTTATTAAATATATTCTTACCCATGATTTAAATAATCATTATGGGTTACTTTTAAGAAAGAAAGTAACCCAAAATTCGATGCTAAACCAAGAGTAACATTGAACTTGAAAATTATTATTACTATATTATATATATCAATAAATATTTCATATTATAAATAACTTCTTGCACATTTCTTACAATAAAAGGTGTTGAAACAAATGACAATTGAAAGTAATTTGTTTTGATAATTTTAATAAAAATTATAAAATTTTGATAATAATAATAATGATTTTAGTAAACCAAACAATAATAATAATCTTAATAAAAAAAACTTCAGATGAGATAATAATTATAGTAAACATAACAATAATAACAATTTCAATAATATAAAAACAAAGCAAAAAAATAAAACTCTTCAAAGGAGAAATAAAGGAACAGCGAAATGGATTTCTATAGACAAAGGAATGCGAGAAATGGACAGAAAACAGAGAAACTGGAATACGGCAAAGGGATGAAGCGGAACAAGGGTTGAATGTGAAGTGATTGGAAGGGAGATGGAAAAACGCCAGATAGATGGATGTCTAAGGGAGGGAGGAGGGAGGGGAAGGAAGAGAGGCAAACAATGGACTGTGAAGGAATGGAGATAAAATGAAATTGAATGGGAAGTTGGAATAAGTGGGAATGTTATGTGATGGGAATCGAGAGATGAAGGTTGCATGATAATAATAATAATAATAATAATAATAATAATAATAATAATAATAATAAAAATCATCATCATCATCATCATTATTATCATCATCATCATCATCATCACATATTCCAGGATGGGAATCAAAATGTGAAAGTTACATAATAATAATAATAATAATAATAATAATAAGAAGAAGAAGAAGAAGAAGAAGAAGAAGAAGAAGAAGAAACCGCATGTTGATGGAAAAGGAGACATGAAAAAAAAGAAGAGGAATAGAAATAAGATAGAGTAGTGTGCCCTAGAGTATCCTCAAGCAAGAGATATGTATGGAAAAACTTGGATTAATGGAATTTATCATATGCTCAGTGTTGGAGACAGGGAGACCATTCAGTGTTTTGGCCATGAAGGTGAAAGAATGAAAGCGACAATGGAGGTAAAATAAAACGCTGAAGTCTGTGTGCAGATAGTGGCTCATGAGTTACCTTTAAAATTTATGTCTTTATTTCAATTTATGTATATATTTATATCGCGAGTGACTGCGTAAACATACAAAGTACAAGTGTACCCAACCGGTCAAAAATGACTTCTAAATATTTACACATATGAGCACACACGCACATACAGATTGAACCCTAACCCACCGACCCCACCTTTCCTAACCACAACCCGCTGGTTCGGCAATTCGTGTGAGTGTGGTTTCCGAGTGTACCCTCTCGGGGTAGGGCCTACCCCTCCCACACCTTTGCTTGACAGGATATATATATATATATATATATATATATATATATATATATATATACATATATATATATATATATGTATATATATATATATATATATATATATATATATATATATATATATCCCCGACACTTACTCTTTATTAAATAAGGGGGATGTTAAATGTGAGGTTACGTATGTAAGCATGTGCACTGACCTTACTTAAGCATGTCAGTGAGTACATTATGTGTCTTATATGCATGTGTTAAACACACAATGTTTATGTATGTAAGCAAATGTATAACTTAAAGAAAATTATATATACGTATTTATATGAGTATGCGCATGCACGCGCGCGTATGTAAGTGTCTCCCCCCTCCCCCCCTCCACGTAACCTGTAACTCTAATGCCACCATCTATCATGGCAGCTCGACTTGCTTCTGGAGCAAATTGAGGCACTTTTTCTTGAAATATATACGAGTGGGAGAATCACCGAAATGCTTCTTTAATGCCCGTGCCTCCAGCCGAAGTGTTCCATCTCGCCCAAATCTCCCAACTCCCTCCCCTCTTCCCCCCCCCCCCCTCCCTCAGCAGGCTCCGGGGGGGGGGCCGAGAGGGGGGTCCTTAAGGAGGATTTGGGGCCCTCGATCATAACACAAACATGATGCGTCTCTCCCTGGTACCTCTTCCTCCACCACCAATCTCTCTCTCTCTCTCTCTCTCTCTCTCTCTCTCTCTCTCTCTCTCTCTCTTTCAAGGAGTTCCTTCTGTCATATAAAACTCTCTCTCTCTCTCTCTCTCTCTGTCTGTCAAGAAGTTCATTCTGTCATATAAAACTCACTCTCTCTCTCTCAAGGAGTTCCTTCTGTCATATAAAACTCCCTCTCTCTCTCTCTCTCTCTCTCTCCAAGGAGTCCTTTCTGTCATAGAAAACTCTCTCTCCCTCTCTCTCTCTCTCTCAAGGAGTACCTTCTGCCATATAAACATCCCCCTCTCTCTCTCTCTCTCTCTCTCAAGGAGTACCTTCTGCCATATAAACACCTCTCTCTCTCTCTCTCTCTCTCTCTCTCCAAGGAGTCCCTTCTGTCATAAAAAACTCTCTCTCCCTCTCTCTCTCTCTCTCAAGGAGTACCTTCTACCATATAAACACCCCCCCCCTCTCTCTCTCTCTCTCTCTCTCTCTCTCTCCAAGGAGTCCCTTCTGTCATAGAAAACTCTCTCTCCCTCTCTCTCTCTCTCTCTCAAGGAGTACCTTCTGCCATATAAACACCCCTCTCTCTCTCTCTCTCTCTCTCTCTCTCTCTCCAAGGAGTCCCTTCTGTCATAGAAAACTCTCTCTCCCTCTCTCTCTCTCTCTCTCTCAAGGAGTACCTTCTACCATATAAACACCCCCCCTCTCTCTCTCTCTCTCTCTCTCAAGGAGTACCTTCTGCCATATAAACACCCCCCTCTCTCTCTCTCTCTCTCTCTTCTCAAGTAGTCCCTTCTGTCATATAAATATCTCTCTCTCTCTCTCTCTCTCTCTCTCTCAGGCAGTCCCTTCTGTCGTATACAACACCCCTCCACCTCCCCTTCTCCACATCTTCGGTTCCCCCAACCACAACCCCTCTTTAATAAAAACTGCAGGGGAATTTGTTAGAATAATTTAGGTTATGAGCAAATGTCTGGGATATGCATCTAAGCAGTATGGATGCTGGAATACAAGATGAGATAAAATCATCGTTGTGTAGACTCCGATTCGCGAGGATCCCCTAAATATTTTTGGCAAAATCAAGTCTCGATGAAAAAATACCTATGACCTGAGAACTAAAATCAGCTGAAAAGGGTCATTAAGGTCAGATATAAGGTTATCAAGGTCAGGTATAAGAGAGGTTATTATGGCCGGGTATGAAAATGGACATTAAGGTCAGGTATAAGGTCAGTAAAGTCAGGTATAAGGTTATTAAGGTCAGGTATGAGAAAGGTCATTAAGGTCAGGTGTAAGTTCAATAAAGTCAGGAATAAGGTCATTAAGGTCAGGTATGAGAGAGGTCATTAAGGTCAGGTATGAGAAAGGTAATTAAAATCAGGTATGAGAAATGTCATTAAAGTCAGGTATGAGAATGGTCATTAAGTTCAGCTATGAGAATGGTCATTAAAGTCAGGTATAAGGTCATTAAAGTCAGGTATGAGAATGGTCATTAAGGTCAGGTATGGGAATGGTTATTAAGGTTTGGTATGAAAAAAGTCATTAAGGTCAGGTATGAGAAAGGTCATTAAGGTCGGGTATGAGAGAGGTCATTAAGGTCAGGTATGAGAAAAGTAATTAAAGTCAGGTATGAGAATGGTCATTAAGGTCAGGTATGAGAAAGGTCATCAAGATCAGGTATGAGAAAAGTCATTAAGGTTAGGTATGAGAAAAGTCATTAAGGTCAGATATAAGAAATGTCATTTAGGTCAAGTATGTAAAAGGTCATCAAGGTCAGGTATGAGAAAGGTCATTAAGGTCTGGTATGAGAAAGGTTATCTTGATCACCTTTCTCATACTCTCAGGTACGAGAAATGTAATTAGGCCCAAAGTCAGGTACAAGAAATGTCATTAAGGCCAGGTATGAAAAAGGTCAGGTCAGGTATGAAAACGGTCGAAAAATTACCCGGAAATAGAAACCGAATAATTTGGGGAAAGTCATTAAGGTCAGGTATAAGAAAGGTCAGGTAATCAGTCTGGGTGAAAAATAACATTGACCTTGAAATTTAGAATAATTTTGGAAAAGTCATTAAGGTCAGATATGATAAATGTCAGGTCAACAGTCTCGATAAAAAATAACCTTGATCTAGAAACCAAAATATTTCGGGAAAAGTTACTAAGGTCAGGTATGAGAAAGGTCAGATAGGCCTAATCAGTCTCAACGAAAAATGTCCATAATTTAGAAACTAAAATAATTTGGGAAACTCATGAAGGCCAGTTAAGTGAAAGGTCAGGTATATAATAGGATGGACAGTATTACAAAAGGTCACAGGTCATAACAGTTTGGTAAAGGTGTGCCAATCTAAGGTCACTGAATGGTATGTTGTCACCGATAATTGAATTTGAAAGTTCAACCCAAAAACAAAGGATTATAAATTCTTTATCTACAGAAATAATAAAATATAAAGGTGCAATTATGATTAATTATCATTTTTTATAATTAGATCTCTTAAGTCTGTTATTAAAGAAAGATGATCTTTGTTAAGAAATTCCTTAGTATCGGACTATGAGGGTAGTAACTTGTATATCATTTTACTATTTTTGGGTAAAAGATAGGTTTTTCAATTTCTACCTTACGAGTGTACCGTTCATTCGCTTTTTCGTATCATTTGCTATAGTCCACTGCAGGACAAAGGCCTCAAACATGTTATTCATATCTGAAGTTGGGCCATTTTTATCACCACGCTGGTCAATCCAGACTGGTGATAGTGTGAGATTTTCGTCTGATCGCTTACAGCAAACCAACATAGTATGGATGGCCCTGAATAGTACAGCTTTGCTGACCATGGCGATGCACAAACCCTTTCACCACGTTATGGTATTCCCACTCAGAAAAGGGTATATATATATATATATATATATACTGTATATATATACAGTATATATATATTTATATATATATAAATATATATATATACATATATATATACATATATATATATACAGTATATATATATACATATATATATATATATATATATATTTACAATCATGCAATAATTCTTATTCCCATAAGGCCTCCAAACATATCAACCTCAACGAAGACATTCATAAGTAATACAAAACCTAAAAGGAGGAGACAAAACTGTTCGTCAGATACAAATATATCCTCTCTCTCTCTCTCTCTCTCTCTCTCTCTCTCACCAAACACGACCAAAGTAGTGTAATATCCCCGGCAACACCCCCTCCCCCCCAAAACGCGTCATATATGCAAATCAAAGTCTAATTCAAATCTCGTTAGAAGATAATATGTTCCATCTCTTTTCCATCTCCTGTTTCGCCCGACAAATGTATGCAGGCTTTGACAACGTCGGATGTTGTGTGCTTGTGTCATAATGGGGGAGAGTGGGAGGAGGAGGGGTTGAGGGGCTGCCTAGGAGAGAGGGGGGGCGTTGAGCGTAGAAGGGAGGAGGAGTAGGAGAAGGAGTAGAAGGAGAAGAAGAATTAGAAGAAGGAGAACGAGAAGGAGGAGAAGGAGTAAGAGAAGATAGAAAGAAGAGAAGAAAGAGGAGAAGAGAGAGAAGGAAAAAGGAAGCAGTGAAGGAGGAGTAGAAGGAGAAGGGGTAGAAGAAAGAGGAGAAGGAATAGGAGGAAAAGGAAAAAGGAAGCGGTGGAGGAGCAGGAGAAAGAGGAGAAGAATGGGGAGGAGGGGAAAGAGCAGGAGGAGAAGGAGCAGGAGAGAAAAGATGGAGGAGAAGAAAGAGAAGGAGAAGGAGAAGAAGACAGAGAAGAAGGGAAAAAGGAAGCGGTGGAGAGAATGAGGAGAAGAAAGAGAAAGAGGAGAAGAAAGAGGAGGAGGAGGAGGAGGAGGAGATGGAAGAAAGGAGAGGGAAAGAAAGCAGGGGAGGGAGAGGGGATGCTCAGGGGAGGGGGCGATGAGTGGAGGAGGAGGAGAAAAGGAAGAGGAAGAGAAGGAAAAGGAGGAGATAGAAGAAAGGAGTGGGAAACGTAGTATGGGAGAAGAGAATAAGAGGAAATGGAAGTAAAAAATGGAGGGAAACTGGAAGAAGATTGGAGGGAAGGATACGAGGAGATGAAAGAAAGAAAGTAAGGATTGGATGAGAGAAAAGCATAAAGGGAATAAAGGAGGAAGTAAGAAGAATGAATTGAATGATAAAAGATAGTCACCGAATACAGGAAAGAGACACAGAAGAAGAAAATGAGGAAAGAGAGAACCGAAAAGAGACCAAGTGAAGAAGAAAGGAAAGGATGATGGGGAGAGAAGCAAATGAGATTGGATGAAGGAAGGAGTGAATGGAAGAAAGAGGTAAAAATCAAAGAAACGAACAAGGAATGAGAAAATAGGATAAGAGTTGCAGAGGAGAAGGCAGAAGAAAGGAACGAGTGGAATTTTGAGGCAATGGAAAAGGAAGAAGAAATAAGGGAATGAGGGAAGAGAAGGGAAGTGTTGGGAAATGAAGTGGAAGACAAAAATTGAATAAGATGAAGACAATATGAGGCAAAAGTTAATAATTTGATAAGAAATGCGTGAGAAAGGTAGTAGGTTGGCCAGGGCACCAGCCACCCGTTGAAATACTACCGCTAGAGTGTTATGGGGTCCTTTGACTGGCCAGACAGTACCTCATTGGATTCTTCTCTCTGGTTACAGTTCATTTTTCTTTGCATACATATACAC
>NC_090747.1:112340579-112360579 GCF_036898095.1 Palaemon carinicauda | reverse complement strand
ATATTTAATATATTTATACACATGCAAATTATATAAATATTCATACATACGCATAAATCATGTATGATATATTAAGGTATATTTGCGCATACCCACAGACCTTGTGGCATGGATAAATATATTTATACACATGCAAATTATATAGATATCTATATATACGCATAAATCTTGTATGATATATTAAGAAGGTATATTTGCGTATAGCCACAGACCTTGCTGCATAGATAAACACATTTAATACATTTATACACATGTAAATTACATAGATATTTAAATATACGCATAAATCGTGTATGATATATTAAGAAGGTATATTTGCGTATACCCACGGTCCTTGTTACATATATAAATACATTTAATACATTTATACACATGTAAATTATATAGATATTCATATATACGCATAAATCGCGTATGATATATTAAGAAGGTATATTTGCGTATACCCACAGACCTTGTTGCATAGATAAATACATTTAATATATTCATACATATGTAAATTATATAAATATTCATATATACGCATTAATCATGTATGATATATTAAGAAGGTATATTTGCGTATACCCACGGTTCCTGTTGCATATATAAATACATTAAATACATTTACACACATGTAAATTATATAGAAATTCATATATACGCATAAATCGTGTATGATATATTAAGAAGGTATATTTGCGTATACCCACAGACCTTAAATTGGAAGCCCAATAACCCGTGTGTCTTTTGATATGCAAATGAGGCCGACACGTCACACGCCATTTCATTCCGATGCAAATGATCAAAAAATATCTAATCATAATAAGCTGGACTTTTTTGAACAACTTTTTGTTCATCCTTTCAGTGTGTTTCATAATGAAATTTCTCACCTTTAGCAAATTTTCGGAATTGTTTTAAAAACATTTTTTTTTATTAACAAAAGTCGTCATCGCTATTTCTTGAAATAGTTTTAAGGTATTTATTAGATTTTAAAGGCATTTATTCTTAATGAATAACTTCCTCATATACTCAAAAGGCTTTTATTCTTAATAAATAACTTCTTGATATACTCAAAAGGCACTTATTCTTAACAAATAGGTATTTATTCATATATTGTGATCTCGCACATTTCTTGAAAAATGTTTTTAAAAACATTTCTTCCTCATATGCACGTCTTTTTAAAATGTTTTACAAGAGCCTTTAATGATAAATAGTTCTTCTAATAATTTTATCATCATATCTTTTGTGCGCATGCTTACGAGGATTAGTCGTGTGGTGTGTAATAGTTAATTATTCAACAAATAATCAATAAAAACAGAAAATGGAAGTAACCATATATTTTGATAAAGCTTTGTCTTTTTATTATTATTATTATCATTATGATTATCATTATTACTAACGAAGCTACAACCCTAGTTGGAAAAGCAGGATACTATAAGCCCAAGGGCTCCAACATGTAAAGTAGCCTGGCGATGAAAGGATATACTATTAGGAACATATAAAATAGCGTGCCTGAGCGTACCCTCAAACAAGAGAACTTCACTGCAAGTGGAAGACCATGTAACAGGATATGGCACTACCCAAGACTAGAGAACAATGGTTTGATTATGGAGTGTCCCTCTCCAAGAAGAGCTGCATACCATAGCTAAAGAGTCTCTCCAACCCTTACCAAGAGGAAAGTGGCCACTGTCCAAATTCTAGAAAGTCATTAGCCATGATACTTTCCGTTCTAGAATTTGTAGAATATCTAGAATAGGTTGAGATTTAATGATAAAGTATATACAGAACGAAAAACCATTATTTTAAACACACATAGTGCATATGAGGTTTAAAATAACCCATTTGTTCATAAAGAATAATAAATGTCTATGGAAGTACTTCATCAAAATCATTCCTATTTCTTTCATTCAAGAATTTTTTTTTCGTGTAGCCTAACTACAGCAACCTTGATGAGCTGCATACCATAGCTAAAGAGTCTCTTCTACTCTTACCAAGTGTTTGATCCATAAATTCAGAACTTAAAACCCGCCTCTTTGTATGAAAGTAATCTTGGTTTTTGGTCTTAAAAAATAATGGCATGTCTTTTAAGAGTGAAACCTGAAACTTAAATTGTTCCCTTCACATCTTTATATGCGATAAACTCTATTTGCCTCATTGCTTCACTTGAGTTTGTCTACGTCATAAGAGGTACACATTATGAATAATCATCATGACAACAGCAAACATTTTGCTTGATCGTGACCTTAACCTTTGAACTTGACCTTCCAAAAATTAATCATTTCCAGCTTTTTACACAACAGTTAATACCTGCAAGTTTAATTACTCAACAATTAAAATTTTTCCCAGGAAGCTGTTCACAAATAAACACCCAAACAAACATACAAACAGGGGGTAAAACATAACCTCCCTCCAACTTCGTTGACTATCGAAATTTTACCTACTAAATGTTATTAGAGAATAGATACTTATCTCACCAGTCACTCCACATATTAACTATAATCTGCACTTGCACAATGTCGTAATTATCACCTAGGAAAATTCTATACATAGGCATATACTTTGTGTGTATATATATGTATATAATATTAATATGGCATATACTTTAGGTATGTGTATATATATGTAATATATATATATATATATATATATATATATATATATATATATATATAGATAGATAGATAGATAGATAGATACACACAATTTCTACTCCCACGTGGTTTAAATATCGCACATATACCACAACATTGTCTGGTAAAATACATGTTTTATATTCGCCCCTACAAATAAATGTAACGAATATGATAAAGAATATATATCAAATAAAACCTTAGTGCACAAGTAGGCCTACTGTTACTTTATAATCGTAGGCCTCTTGGGACAGTTTCAAATTAGTTACAGGAATATCAGAAATTGGATAACTTTCTATTAAGTTATAAATTGAATCTGGCGACACAACTGCCAAGGTTAACACTGGATTTTTATTTTTATTTATTTATTTACTTTTTTATCAAGTTAAAGGGTTAGGTTGGATCTTATAAATAGTCCACTATGTGGTTACCAATCACCCAGTTGTCTTTTTAGAGAGAGAGAGAGAGAGAGAGAGAGAGAGAGAGAGAGAGAATGAAATACAAATGTCATAATATTACAAACATATTTATCGCTGATCTGGTTATACGCAGAGAGAGAGAGAGAGAGAGAGAGAGAGAGAGAGAGAGAGAGAGAATGAAATACAAATGTCATAATATTACAAACATATTTATCGCTGATCTGGTTATACGCAGAGAGAGAGAGAGAGAGAGAGAGAGAGAGAGAGAGAGAGAGAGAGAGAGAGAGAGAGAGAGAGAGATCACGTTTTAGCTGTTTTATTTATACGATATATATATAAATATATATATATATATATATATATATATATATATATATATATACATATATATATGTATATATATATATATATATATATATATATATATATATATATATATATATATATATATATATATACATACATATATATGTATATATTATGTTCTAGCTGTTCTATGCATACAGAAGAGAGAGAGAGAGAGAGAGAGAGAGAGAGAGAGAGAGAGAGTTGTATTTCCATTTTAGGTTTAGTAATAATCTTTATGTATGTCTGTGTGTGCGTGTCTGTGTGTGCGTCTCTAATCTGTCTTTAGATATACTTATTATCGGCATTCTTGGTAACCTATACTGATATAATCGTCCGAATTGATTACGATAAATAAAAAAATTTCAAAACTTTAATTTTTCTTCTTGGGAACCTTAATCAAATGCGTGATTATTCAATCAGATGGAATATATCGTAGATTAAGGATATACCATTTTATTTTTCTTTCTACATTATTCTCTCCTATTTAATAAAGAACAAAGTTTCTGACTGTATCTATCTATCTATCTATCTATCTATATATATATATATATATATATACATATATATATATATATATATATATATATATATATATATATATATATATATATATATATATATTATATATATATATATATATATATATAAATATATATATATATATATATATATATATATATATATATATATATATAATATATATATATATATATATATATATATATATATATATATATATATATATATATATATATATATATATATATATATATATATATATATATTTACAAAGATTTATTTCTTTCATTTCACACTCAGGTAGGAGAAAAAGGGAGTATTCATACCCTAAGAAGAGGGTTGTAGCCTACACCGAGAGGTACACTTAGTAACTACAATGTCCCACAAATTGTCGAACCAGCGGCTTGTAGTTAGGAAAAGGGAAGGGAAAAAGAAAGGTTGTGTGTGTATGTAAGTGTGTTTATGTGTGTACTTAAATACTTAGACGTCATTATTGACGCCTCGAATAACCTACATTAGTGTAATTAAAAAAAAAAACTAAGGTATGAAAATTTAAAATACTCAAGTAATTACACATAGATTACAACTGTTTTTAATTACCACTCATTCGATGTCCAGTATTTCCATAAGGGGTGATTTTTAATAAGCTAATTTGGCCTCTTGTAATCTAATGTAGCTTTTTTTCGCGTGTTTTAATTGATAAAGATAAAAAAGACTCGGGCGCTGGTCAGACCTAATGCTGCTGATTAAATTACCGGAGGTATGGGAAAAATATTATTGTTATATGTGTGTGTGTATATATATATATATATATATATAATATATATATATATATATATATATATACGTATATATTTACGTAACCTATAAATACACACACACACACACACACATATATATATATATATATATATATATATATATATATATATATATACATAAACATATAAATACATATATATATATACATATGTACAGTATATTATATATAATATATATATACATATATATACGAATATATATATATATACATATAAATATATGCATATATATGTATATATATATGCATATATATGTATATACATATAAATATACTGTATATATAGGTACAAATGTATACACACACACACACACACACACACACACACACACATATATATATATATATATATATATATATATATATATATATATATATATATATATATATATATATATATATAATGTATATATCTATCAATCAGTTCTAGCTCTGGAGAAAGGTAGATACTGATTAAAACAAAGATTGGGGCGTTACTGGAATTTGAACTTCCTGAATATATACAACATACAGTATTACATAAACTAAAAAAATACTTAACAGATACTTCCTAACTACTTGCATTCCGGCAAAGAGAAGTAAACTGAAAAGTGAGTCTCATCAAAATATCCAGTTTAATCAATATTTTCAAATGTGATCATGTTAATTAATAACAGGAGTCTACTAAAGTAAATGAATTTAGAATTAGAAAAAAAATATTGAATACTGTATAGGGTTAAAGAGGACTTTGAAGCGCGAAGTAGGAGATGATGAATGGAGAAGTATTGAATTAAAAGCTCAAGATGGAGACGACTGGCGAAATCTTACTAAGGCCATTTGCGTCAATAGGCGTAGGAGGAGATGATAATGATTATGTGTATATATATATATATATATATATATATATATATATATATATATATATATATATATATATATATATATATATATATACATGAATATATATATACATATATATATATATATATATATATATATATATATATATATATACATATATTGTATAGGACTAATAAGGTGACTTATTAGTTATGAGAAGTTGTTGCTACCAAAAATATCTCCTAATTTTATATAATTATGAAACAAATTTTGTTTTTCAGAATTAAGAAACGGCAAGACAAAAAACCGTGAGAGAGAGAGAGAGAGAGAGAGAGAGAGAGAGAGAGAGAGAGAGAGAGAGAGAGAGAGAGAGAGAGAGAGAATCAAATGATTCCCTCTGTGGAAGTATTCAAATGGCGAAGCCACAGACATACGTATACAAGGCAACAGGGCCCCTACATTGGGTGCCCCTCCCCCCCTCCCCCAAAATCCAGCCCCTCTAAGAGCAATGTGGTTTGAACCATATGGACATCAAATATGCAAAAATCGGAATTTGACTCAACCAGTTTACAGAGCACAACCGAAATAAAAAAGGGGGGAGGGTAGTGCTTTGGGCGTATGGGCGTACGGGTAGTTCATACAGGCGGTAAGGTGGAGGTAGGGTGAAGACCACGCCAAATATCACCACTGATGACACTCAGTCGTTTTGGGAAAATTGCCGAATGTATAATAGGATTTGCCTTTTTTATATTTCCCAATTTAGACTTGATAGCCCACGTCACCACACACGCCCCTCCGATGTCTAAAACCCTTGTCTAAAACACCCCCGCTTAGACGGACGAACGTAGCACAATTGGAAGAGAAGGGTTTTGTAACAAGCCAATCAGCTGATATGTCATTTCACTTCTGGTTAAGTGAGTATTAGGTGTCGTGGGATATTATCGTACTGAAGACAACTACATCTTAGCATGCGGTGTTAAAGTACTGGCCTTCGTTCATGGACATAAAAAGTTCTCTTACTTGAATTCTCCGTCTATATCTATACTTTTAAATTCAGTAATATATATATATATATATATATATATATATATATATATATATATATATATATATATATATATATATATATATATATATACATATATATATATACCAACAAATGCATATATGTATACATATACGTAAATATACATATACATATATAAATTTATATAGTTTAGGCCGATGCAGGCAACCGTCTCCCACCATATTCAATTATTCCATTCCTTGTGTTTTTGGGTATTTACACAATAATTATATACTGTATATATATATATATATATATACATATATATACAAAGCACTTAATTACTCTCAAAGAATAGCTACTCAGTGCACATAAATTACTTTTTCAAGAATCTTATAACATATCGACCATGCTACAATTACATAACTTAACACTCAAAAAAAAATTAAAATTTTAACAAGAGAATACCATAAAAAACCCTTTTTCAATTCGCATCCTTATTTCAAACCAATTCATATAGCCTTCCCTTTTAGAAGTGGCGATCTACCATCTTTTTTTTAATCCCATTCTTCAATACTTATCCCTATCCCATTATCCCATCCTTTATCCAAACCGTAACACTGAAAAAAAGAAATTACAATTTAAACAAAAAATATTAAAAAAACATTTTTCAATAATCATCCTTATTTCAAAACAATTCCTATAGCCTTCCCTTTTAGAAGAGGCAATCTACCATCTTTTTTAATCCCATTCTTCAATACTTATCCTTAACCCATTATCCCATCCTTTATCCATATCCTTTCCATTTTTTATCATTTTTTTTTTTTTTTTGCAGAAAATTAAATTTTCAAGCTAGAAATCTGTTAATAGTTATGGTAACTTAAGGTTCACTTTACAGTGATTGACTGGGCTGTTATCTGGCGTCGCAACTGCTATGGTCATTGACTCCGGATACGGTTAAGTTAGTCTGGTTCAGGTAAGGATAGAATTTGACACTATCAGTTTGTGATATATATATATATATATATATATATATATATATATATATATATATATATATATATATATATATATATATATATATATAAAGATTATCCCATTGACGAGTGATTTCATTTCTATAAAAATGACATCCAAATGACATCCGTCATTTACGGTTAAAATGGCGTATCAGGACATCGGTCATTTACTACTTACATGACGTCACAAATGATAGGTCATTTACGACTAAAATACGTCCTAATGACACCGGTCATTTACAACTAAAAACGACGTCCCAATGACGGTGGTCATTTACGACTAAAATGACCGCCGTCATTGGGACAAAATGACGTCCCAATGACTTCAGTCATTTACGATTAAAATCACGTCCCAATGACTTCAGTCGTTTACGATTAAAATGACGTCCCAATGACTTGAGTCATTTACGATTAAAATGACATCTTAATGACTTCAGTCATTTACGATTAAAATGACGTCCCAATGACTTCAGTCTTTTACGATTAAAATTACGTCCCAATGACTTCAGTCATTTTCGATTAAAATGACGTCTTAATGACTTCAGTCATTTTCGATTAAAATGACGTCTTAATGACTTCAGCCATTCACGATTAAAATGACGTTCCAATGACCTTGGTCTTTTACGACTCAAATGATGTTCCAATGACACTGGTTATTTACGATTAAAATGACGTCTAAATGTCATCGGTCAGTTACGTGTAAACGCAAACTTCGAAGTTAAAAAAAAAGCGGAAAAAGAGATCCTATCATGATGAAAGATATTCAAAATATCTTTAGATAAATTAGACGTGGAAACACTTTCACATACATGAAATTTGCCAAACTTTACCAAATAGGCCTATATAGACATGCAAAGATCGAATATAATATTTTACAAGTTAAAATATATAATCAGTTTACATTATTCACATAAAAACCTGTAAAAAATGAATACACCACACAATCATCCAATATATATAAAATAATTAGGCCTACGCATGTTGAATCCTCGTATCACCTCTGATGAATAACACTTACCTTGGCTGTCATTACACAAGTTAAATGCAAAATGTATAACCATGAATATATAAAAAATATCTACGTGAAAAATAAACAATTACAGTTGACAAGTCATCACATCACCACCTACCTTGGCTGTCATCACAAAGTTGAAGGCATAATACAGTATATAACCATAAATAAATTGTCTAGGCCTATAAAAAGGTGAATTGTATAACCATAATTAAACTGTCTAGGCCTATAAAAAGGTAGTGTAAAACCATAAATAAACTGTATAAGCCTATAAAAAGGTAAAATGTATAACCATGATTAAACTGTCTAGGCCTGTAAATTGGCAAAATGTATAACCCTAATTAAACTGCATAGACCTATAAAATGCAAAATGTATAACCCTAATTAAACTGTAAAAGCCTATAAGAAGGCAAAATGTATAACCCTGATTAAACTGCATAAGCCTCTAAATTGGCAACATATATAACCCTAATTAAACTGTTTAGACCTATAAAATGCAAAATGTATAACCCTAATAAAACTGTATAGACCTATAAAATGCAAAATGTATAACCATAATTAAACTATAGGCCTATACAAAGGCAAAATATATAACCATAATTAAACTGTCTAGACCCATAACAAGGCAAAATATAAAACCATAATTGAAATGTATAAGCCTAGAAAAAATGCAAAATGTATAACCATAATTAAACTGTCTAGGGCTATGTAAAGGTAAAATGTATAACCCTAATTAAACTGTATAGGCCTATAAAAAGGCAAAATGTATAATCATAATTAAACTGTATAGGCCTATAAAATATCTACGTGAATACCACCTATGAGATTCTGATAAAACCTACACAAATAATCATAAAAAATACTACATGGTCTAACAATCATAATCTGAAAATCAACTAATTCATTTACTATTGCCAAGTCAATTACTGACTACCTAATTCAAAAGGCAAATACCATAATGATATTTGTATTATAAGAAAGCAAAATGTGTAAGTTTAAATTACCGAGGTTTGTCTTCCTGTTGAGCTAAAACCGTTACATTTTCGAACTCTTTAATGAAAATATGACAAATACATATCCTATGTACTTATCAAAAAGGTATGAAACATATTTTAAGTCCTATTCAACGTGCCCTAGCCACTACATAACAACAGTATGAAATAGGTTTATATTTTAACCTTTACATAGAAATATATGGAATAAAAGCAGGGTCTAACCACCTTACTAAACTAATATGACAAATTTTAACTCATGAAAACGACATGAAACATGTCCTAACTCTCATGAAAATGACATGAAACTATGACAGCCTAAGCCACTCAAGAAAATGACCCAAACAAGGGCAAGTCATACAACCTTGAAAATGACAATAAACAATGACCAGACCTAATTCACATGAAAATGACCTGAAACAATGACATGGTCTAAGCCTGTCACGAAAATGACATGAAACAATAACAAGTCCTAAGCCACTCAAGAAAATGACATGAAACTATGACAAGATATAATTCATGAAATGACAAGAAACAATGACAAGTCATAACTCATGAAAATGACATGGAACTATGAATAGCCTTAACTTTCGTGAAAATGACATAAAAAAACATGTCCTAACTTCCATGAAAATGACAAGAAACAATGACAAGTCATGATTCATGAAATGACATGAAACAGTGATAAGTCCTGACTCATGAAAATGACATGGAAATATGACTAGCCTCAACTCTTGTGAAAATGACATGAAACGTGTCCCAACTCTCATGAAAATGACATGAAACAATGACATGTGATATACCACTCTTGAAAATGACATGAACCAATAACATGTCCTAATTCATGGAAATGACAAGTAACATCCACTAGTTCTAACTCATGAAAATGACATGTAATAATGAGTAGTCTTATCATGAAATGACAAGAAACAATGACTAGTCCTACCTCTCATAAAAAAATGACATGAGACAATATGTCCTAGGCCCCTCATGAAAATGACATGAGACAATGGCATGTCCTAAGCCCCTCATGAAAATAACATGAGACAAAGGCATGTCATAAGCCACCCATGAAAATGACATGAATCAATGACATGTCCTAACTCATGGAAATTACAAGTAACAACGACTAGTACTAACTCATGAAAATGGCATGAAATAATGAGTAGTCCTATCTCATGAAAATGACAAGAAACAATGACAAGTAATATCTCTCATTAAAAATGACATGAAACAATGACATGTCCTAAGCCCCTCATGAAAATGACATGAGACAATGGCATGCCCTAAGCCACCCATGAAAATGACACGAATCAATGACATGTCCTAACTCATGGAAATGACAAGTAACAACAACCAGTTCTAACTCTTGAAAATGACATGTAATAATGAGTAGTCCTATCATGAAAATGACAAGAAACAATGACTAGTATTATCTCTCATAAGAAAAGGACAAGAAACAATGACTAGTCCTACCTCATAAAAAACGACATGAAACAGTGACTAGTCCTAACTCCCATGAAAATGACACGAAACAATGACTAGTCCTATCTCTCATAAGAAAATGACAAGAAACAATGACTAGTCCTATCTCTCATAAGAAAATGACACGAAACAATGACTAGTCCTATCTCTCATAAGAAAATGACAAGAAACAATGACTAGTCCTATCTCTCATAAGAAAATGACACGAAACAATGACTAGTCCTATCTCTCATAAGAAAATGACAAGAAACAATGACTAGTCCTATCTCTCATAAGAAAATGACACGAAACAATGACTAGTCCTATCTCTCATAAGAAAATGACAAGAAACAATGACTAGTCCTACCTCATAAAAACGACATGAAACAATGACTAGTCCTAACCCCCATGAAAATGACAAGAAACAATGACTAGTCCTAACTCCCATGTAAATTACAAGAAACAATGACTAGGCCTACCTCATAAAAACGACATGAAACAATGACTAGTCCTAACTCCCACGAAAATGACAAGAAACAATGACAAGTCCTAACTCATGAAAATGACAAGAAACAATGTCAAGTTCTACCTCATGAAAACGACATGAAACAATGAATAGTCCTAACTCCCATGAAAATGACAAACAATGACTAGTACTATCTCTCATAAAAAATGACAAGAAACAATGACTAGTCCTATCTCTCATAAGAAAATGACAAGAAACAATGACTAGTCCTATCTCTCATAAGAAAATGACAAGAAACAATGACTAGTCCTACCTCATAAAAACGACATGAAACAATGACTGGTAACTCCCATGAAAATGACAAGAAACAATGACTAGTCCTATCTCTCATAAGAAAATGACAAGAAACAATGACTAGTCCTACCTCATAAAAACGACAAGAAACAATGACAAATCCTAATTCTCTTGAAAATGACAAGAAACAATGACAAGTCCTATCTCTCCTCAAATTACACGAAACAATGACATGCTCTAACTCGTAAAATGACAAGAAACAATGACAAAGTCCTAACCCTCCTGTAAAATATATGAAACAATGACATGTCCTAACCCTCACAAAAATGCCATGAAAGAACATATCCTAACCACCCTATATAACCACCAAACTCTCTCTCTAGGTCTAAACAGAATTACACTAATCTAATTCTCGAGTCAATTAAATAACATAATACCACAAGTAATGAGGAATACAGAATTCTGTACTCACCACCTCGTCGAGGGTTCCACCTTAGAGATGACAGCAGCCATGTTGATGTAGACGGTAATAGACGGTAATAGACGGTCAATTCGAGGCACTGACAACGGTATAATTTTAATTAAATTGAATAACGCACTATTAAATAAAGGAAAGATGTTCTAGAACACAAAATCTTATGAATGAAGGGACTCACAAACTAGGATCATGGATTTAACACTGTATAACGAATTAGATATATATTAAATTTAACAATTACTAAAATCACAAGGTTATAAAATCGAATAACGCACTATTAAATAAAGCAAAGTTTTCTTACAACAAAAATTCTTATAACCAATTGATGAATGAATTCACAAACTACGATAGCGGATTTAACACTAAATAACGAATTAAATATATATTAACAAATTTAACTTAAACCACAACGAGCGTAAGATAACACACTAGTAATTAATTAAAATCTAATGAAGATTTCACAAACCACGATAGCGGATTTAACACTGAATAACGAATTAAATATATATATTAACAAATTTAACTTAAACCACAACGAACGTAAGATAACACACTAATATTTAATTAATATCTAATCAAGATTCACGAGAGAAACAATGTTAACACTGAATAACGAATTAAATATATATTAACAAATTTAACTTAAACCACAACGAGCGTAAGATAACACAATAGTAATTAATTAAAATCTAATCAAGATTTCACAAACGACGATAGCGATTTTAACACTGTATAACGAATTAAATATATATTAACCAATTTAACTTAAACCACAACGAGCGTAAGATAACACACTAGTAATTAATTCAGATCTAATCAAGATTTCACAAGCGACGATAGCGTCTTTAACACTGAATAACGAATTAAATATATATTAACAAAGTTAACTTAAACCACAACGAGCGTAAGATAACACACTAGTAATTAATTCAGATCTAATCAAGATTTCACAAACGACGATAGCGTCTTTAACACTGAATAACGAATTAAATATATATCAACAAATTTAACTTAAACCACAACGAGCGTAAGATAAAACACTAATAATTAATTCAGATCTAATCAAGATTCACGATAACAATATAGAAATTAAGGTAATTAACTCACAACTAATCAAGAATCACGATAACAATATAGAAATTAAGGTAATTAACTCACATCTAATCAAGATTCACGATAACAATATAGAAATTAAGGTAATTAACTCACATCTAATCAAGAATCACGATAACAATATAGAAATTAAGGTAATTAACTCACATCTAATCAAGATTCACGATAACAATATAGAAATTAAGGTAATTAACTCACAACTAATCAAGAATCACGATAACAATATAGAAATTAAGGTAATTAACTCACATCTAATCAAGATTCACGATAACAATATAGAAATTAAGGTAATTAACTCACATCTAATCAAGATTCACGATAACGATAACACGAGAAAAACAATGAGTCGAACCGCGTCACTCATAGACGTCTTTCTGGTCACGTGACCAGAAAGGAAATGACAACAAAAATCGAAGGTGAAAACCTATTAGGTCCTCTGTGTTTTACTTGTCGATTATCCAACGACCAATAAGGCGGCAACATCTCAAACCGGTTTTTACCGGATAATGTGATAGTTGGCGAACGTCCGGTGTCCACGAAAGGGTGGATGATAGAGTATTTGTTTTTTTCTTTTTAAAATATTAATATTTTAGAAAGATCTGATTTATTGTTGTTATTGTTCTTATAATATTTTATCTTAATAGTTTATTAGTTATCTAGTAGTTTATTTCCTCGTTTCCTTTCCTCACTGGGCAGTGTTTTATTCCGGTTGGAGCCCTGGGGATAATAGCATCTTGCTTAAACTAAGGTTATAGCTTAGGTTGTAATAATAATAATAATAATAATAATAATAATATCAGGGTTTTTTATATATAATAAGCTTTATTACTGACGTAAGTTATGTTGTTTTGAAGGAAGTAAGAGCATGGTGTAAGTCTCTGCTAAACACCAAGATATATTAATCACACATCGAGTTAACTTCAGTTTCAGTGTCTGTTTGGTGTTTGTTGGTGTCACACGTGGCATAACCTTGTGTTCTATAGGATCTACATTACACGAATCCTTTTGCTGTATACATACGTAAGTATTTAGTGATTTATCTATAGAACTTATGTAGCTTAAATGAGATGTTTAAACTCGCCTTTTCCGTTGTAACTGAAATAACACCGACTTACTTAATCTATGAACCACGTCTGAGATTCTAACGTTATTGTATACATATACTGTACTATTTCAATGCCTATTTATAGTACGAAGGAACCAATTAACGACATGTATATTATATACAGTGCTATATCGTCTATAGAACTTATGTAGCTTAAATGAGATGTTTAAACTCGCCTTTTCCGTTGTAACTGAAATAACACCGACTTACTTAATCTATGAACCACGTCTGAGACTCTAACGTTATTATATACAGATACTGTACTATTTCAATGCCTATTTATAGTACGAAGGAACCAATTAACGACATGTATATTATATACAGGTAGCTTAAATGAGATCATTAAACTATCTCCTTTCCCGTTGGAACTGAAATAACATCGACTTTCCTTACCTATGAACTAGGCTGAGGATGATAACGTTATTTTATATACAGATACTGTACTATTTCTATGCCTATTTATAGTTTAAGGAACTGTTTCACGACCTATATATCATATACAGTGCTATATCGGCGATTCGGTTGTTTATAGGCCTATACAAGTTATATTTCGGTGTCGTAACTTTACTGCTTATAGGTTCTATTTTAGTGATGGAACTTTATCTTATATATAAATTAAATATCCGGCAACCTACCTGTATGATATTTCGCCTTCCTGTTGTGTATTTTATACAGTAGATTCTATCTGACGAAATAACCTATTATTTTACATTGGTAATATCTCGAAAGCTTAACTATTTATTACATTTAGCTTAGCAAGTAATAATGATAATAATAGTAATATTATATATAGATGTTTATTATATATTGGTAATTTCCGATAACCTAATTATTATCGTATACAGATCTATTGCAGAGAACTAACAGTTTACGGTTGGCCGAAGCATGTAGGCCTACAATTTTGGCGGTCCATCTGTTCATTATATACAGTAATAATGCCGTTTACTTTACACAAGTATAATACTAGTGTCCTAACTATACTGTATACTATATACACATGATTTTGGTGAATTGTTCATTGTATACGGGGACTTTTGGTGACATAACAGTTTACTGTATACAAATGTATAACGGCGGCCAAACTGTTTGTTGTATTCTGGTATTATTATCTGCAGGTCATATTCCAGTAATTGTTACATTGCATCGAAGGGAAGTATGTCTTTACGTAGGCCGTTGGCGGTTATATCCGTATATTGAATGCAATTAATTTTTAATACCAAAAACTGGAATTCTCCTCTACCTTCTGCGTTTCTAGATCCTTACAAAATGTAGGGATAGGCTACTCTTTACGATTTCGTCTATATTTTATAAAATAACTTATTGATTAATTAGTTTGTTATGAACTTTTACATCCAATAGAAATGGAAATTATAATTTGATGAAACATCTTAATGGACAATTGCATCAATCATATTGGCTCTGAGCACTGGCCTCTGATCCGGTGGAACCATTTTAACATAGATATAACCGAGAGAGCGAATGTATGATTATTCATCTGTGAATTACAACCGTTGCTTTATATTACTCTTGATACCATATACACTATTCGCTGTTATTCATTAATTATTATTCATTTTCATATCTTTATCTTCGCCAACTTAATGCAAAGGTTATGTTTTGATAGGCGTATAATTGTATGTCTGTTTGTTTGTGATTCGTATAACTCAAAAACTATTTGACCGAATCTCATGAAATTTGGTGGGATGATTAGCCATGATCCAAGGGCAGTTTGATTAGATTTTGGGAGTGATTGGGTCAAAAGTCAAGGGTAAGGTCACGTAAAGGTAAAATAAAAGGCTTTTTGCCATAGTATGGTCATTTTTATCTGATTTGCATGAAACTAGTGCCAAAATGTGCATTATTCAATTGCCTATCTTGTGATATACATGATATAGTGATGTCATTGACAAAAGTGGCGGTGGTGAAGGTATGCGCTCGACCTGGTGCCTGTTCTATTTTTCTGTGGTGTTAAACTATTAACATATTTTTTCCCTGTTGGAGTCCTTATGCTTTTAGCATTCTGGTTTTCCAAATAGGGATGTAGCTTAGCTAATAATAATAATAATAATAATAATAATGATAATAATGGTGGAAGGTAAACGTTGAAAAGCGCTCTCCGTGTATTTTTATGAAACACATGGGCCTACTGGTCTTGAATATTTCTGCATTATTATTATTATTATTATTATTATTATTATTATTATTATTATTATTATTATTATTTGCTAAGCAACAACCCTAGTTGGAAAAGAAAGATGCTAAAAGCCCAAGGGTTCCAACAGGGAAAATAGCCCAGTGAAGAAAGGAAATAAGGAAATAGATAAGCTACAAGAGAAGTAATGAATAATTATAATAAAATATTTTAAGAACAGTATCAACATTGAATTAAATCTTTCATATATAAACTATAAAAACTTCAGAACAAACAAGAGGAAGAGAAATAAGATAGTACAGCGTGCCCAAGTGTACCCTCAAGCAAGAGAACTCTAATCCAAGTCAGTGGAAGGCCGTGGTACAGAGGCTATGACACTACCCAAGACTAGAGAACAATGGTTTGATTTTGGAGTTTCCTAGGAGAGCTGCTTACCATAGCTAGAGAGTCGCTTCTACCCTTACCAAGAGGAGAGTGGCCACTAACAGAGTATTGCGTATTAGTAAAATATTTTAAGGTCTACCATTAGGCTATTCCAATTTATCAATTTATGTATTACTAAGTCATACCTTATTTATTAGGCTCAATACTACACAGTATTCTAGAAGTTTTATTCCAGCTGTGACCAAGTTGTGGAATGATCTTCCTTAATCTGGGAGTTGATTCAGTAAAACTTCAAAAGTTCAAACTTGCAGAAAATGCTTTTATGTTGTACAGGCTGACATAGGTCTCTTTTTATAGTTTACATATGAAAGATCTGTTTTGATATTGTTACTGTTTTTAAGATATTTTATTAATTTTTTCCTCAAATCGTTTATTTATTTCCTTATTTGCTTTCCTCACTGGGCTATTTTTCCATGTGGGAGCCCTTGAGCTTATAGCATATTCTTTTTCCAACTAGGGTTGTAGCTTGGCTAGTGGTAGTAATAATAGTAATACAAATAATAATAATATGAAATATATGTTCTAATGCTATTAATGTTCTTAAAATAGTTGATTTAGTTTGTTCATTACTTCTCATATAGGTTATTTATTTTTTTCCTTTCCTCACTGGGCTATTTTTCCCCTGTGCTTATAGCTCACTGCTTTTCCAGCTAGGGTTGTAGCTTAGCTAGTACAGTAATATTAATATATCAGAATTATTTTCAAAGGATTCAGAAATGTATAAAGGGAAAGAAAGATATGTTCTAATGTTAATGTTCTTAAAAGAGTTGATTTAGTTTGTTCATTACTTCTTAAATAGGTTATTTATTTATTTTTTCCTTTCCTCACTGGGCTATTTTTCCCTTGTGCTTATAGCTCACTGCTTTTCCAGCTAGGGTTGTAGCTTAGCTTGTACAGTGATCGTAATAATATGTCAGAATTATTTTCAAAGGATTCAGAAATGTATAAAGGAAAATACATGGATTTTCTCCCCCCCCCCCTCCTGTAAATTTCCTGTATGTGGTGGCAAGTCAGTAATTTTGTCTTTGAAAAAAAAAAAAAAACATTGAAAAAGTGTCCGTAATCATTAGTAATAATATGTCAGAATTATTTTCAAAGGATTCAGAAATGTATAAAGGGAAAGACATGGAATCCCCCCCCCCCCCCCCTTCCAGTAAATTTCCTGTACATGGGGACAAGTCAGTAATTTTCTTTTTGGAGGAAAAACAAAAACATTGAAAAAGACTCCGTAATCATTAAACAGACCCACATCCATCGAAACCAATTAATAATTACTTAGACGAGGACATTAAGAAAATCTTACTTGGGATTACCAATAGAATGAAATTATAATTAGCATGGTAATTTTAATCATCTTTTTCCCCACCAGCCCTTTTACACCGGAGTGTCAATATTGTTTATGCAACTCTTTCCCCCAGATTATTAATTTCATTGCAATGCGATCGCTTCGAACCTCCGCTCCTCCGCCGTACCGGAGATGCATTTTAAAAATCGAGGTCGAAAAGTAAACAACATTAAAAAAATGCTTTTGAATTGCGAGGAAATTATTCAGGGGATGCGAATGAATAAAGCACCAAACAAAGTCTTTTGATCTAAATTCATCATCAAAAGGTTCTGCGTTCGCAAAGGCCCGTTTAATTACCGCTGGATAAATGTCTGACTTTTGTTATGGCTTCAATTTAACATCATTTTGGTCATTTGGCGGAATATTTGTCGAGCGGTAGCAGGTTCGGGTGTGGGTGTTTTATCTTGTCGATAATCATTCGTGAACTGTAAATGACTGGTTTGTAAGAAGTAGGTTGTCCAGAGCACCAGCCACCCGTTGAGATACTACCGCTATCATCATTTTGGTCATTTGGCGGAATATTTGTCGAGCGGTTCCAGGTTCGAGTGTGGGTGTTTATCTTGTCGCTAATCATTCATGAACTGTAAATGACTTGTTTGTAGGTAGTAGGTTGGCCAGAAGCACCAGCCACCCGTTGAGATACTACCACTAGAGAGCTATGGGATCCTTTGACTAGCCAGACAGTACTACATTGGATCTTTCTCTGGCGGTTCCAGGTTCGAGTGTGGGTGTTTTATCTCGTCGCTAATCATTCATGAACTGTAAATGACTGGGTTGTAGGTAGTAGGTTGGCCAGAAGCACCAGCCACCCGTTGAGATACTACCGCTAGAGAGTTATGGGGTTCTTTGACTAGCCAGACAGTACTACATTGGATCTTTCTCTGGCGGTTCCAGGTTCGAGTGTGGGTGTTTTATCTCGTCGCTAATCATTCATGAACTGTAAATGACTGGTTTGTAGGTAGTAGGTTGGCCAGAGCACCAGCCACCCGTTGAGATACTACCGCTATCATCATTTTGGTCATTTGGCGGAATATTTGTCGAGCGGTTCCAGGTTCGAGTGTGGGTGTTTTATCTCGTCGCTAATCATTCATGAACTGTAAATGACTGGGTTGTAGGTAGTAGGTTGCCCAGAAGCACCAGCCACCCGTTGAGATACTACCGCTAGAGGGTTATGGGGTCCTTTGACTAGCCCGACAGTACTACATTGGATCTTTCTCTGGCGGTTCCAGGCTCGAGTGTGGGTGTTTTATCTCTTCGCTAATCATTCATGAACTGTAAATGACTGGTTTGTAGGTAGAAGGTTGGCCAGGGAACCAGCCACCCGTTGAGATACTACCGCTAGACCGTACTCTAGCGGCTAGAGAGTTATGGGGTCCTTTGACTACCCAGACAGTACTACATTGGATCTTTCTCTGGCGGTTCCAGGTTCGAGTGTGGGTGTTTTATCGTCGCTAATCATTCATGAACTGTAAATGCCTGGTTTGTAGGTAGTAGGTTGGCCAGAGCACCAGCCACCTGTTGAGATACTAACGCTATCATCATTTTGGTCATTTGGCGGAATATTTGTCGAGCG
>NC_090747.1:112323079-112335579 GCF_036898095.1 Palaemon carinicauda | reverse complement strand
CTCCTATCCAGCTTTCCTTACACCCCCCTCCCCCCCTTTCCTAAAAAAGGGGGTTCTCCCCGAAGCGTCGGTGGCGGGCAGAGACGACGGGCGGACGGGTCGGAAGTGAAACAAAGTGGAGTTGTGAGCGAAGACCAATAAAAAGAGAAGAGTCGAACCTACCTCCACGAGCGGTTGGCTTTGGTATAGAACCCGGGAATTCATTTTGTTATATTTGTTTTGTATTACTTGGGCCGCTGGATGTCTCCTCGGCTCAAAGAACTTTAATAGAACAGATGGAAATGCGCTCTCGCTCGCTCTCTCTCTCTCTCTCCTCTCTCCCTCCCTCTCTCTCTCTCTCCCCTCTCTCTCTCTCTCACCGCCACACAAACTCCGATACAGCGGATGATCTGACGACACAACGGCATTCCACCGTCCGGATAAAAGGAATTCGCTCCCATCGTCCGGATAAAAGGAATTCGCCCCCCATCGTCCGGATAAAAGGAACTCGTCCCCAATGGCCGGATAAAAGGAACTCATCCCCATACACGGTAAAGGCCCTAACGTTTAAAAAGAAATACGGAATCTCGTTTCTTTTAACCGGACATTAGCCGTAACCGGAAGCCATTAAAACGACAACGGGGGAGAGCCGCCCCCCTTTTCGATTGAAGAGGGGTCCCGTATACACACACACACACACACGGAGCGGAGAGAGGCTTTCTTGCCCCCGCAATGAAAAGGTATATCGAAACGGAATGCCGCCGATATTTGTACATATCATGCATAGAAATGACGTTTTATTCACATCCGGGAAATTGCTTTTCCATCGCGAGCAAAACGACGTCTGTCTACACTGCAAGCTAACCCCCCCTCCCCTCCCCCCCCCCCTCCCCCCCCCCCTTTCCCCTCCCCCCACAGGCGAATCCTCGACGCGTCCGCCAATAAAACTTTTAGTCGGTTATTTGAGACGAGAGAGAAAAATATATATTTTAATTTAGGATTTTTTCTTTGGCTCCAATCCTTTTTTTTTTTCTTTTTTTTTTGAGAGGTGGAATGAAATACAAAACGCGTGATCCGAAAAAAAAAAAAAGCGAGAAAACCTCATCTTTCTCCCCCGAATTAATATCGAAGAGATTCAATACTCAAATGGTAAGAAAAGGATTTTTTTTTTTTTTTTTTTTTTTTTTGTCAATCGGCAATGTTTTGGATCTTCTCTTTTAGCGACGGAGGAAAGGGAATTTTCATAATGAAATCATTAAAAGTCAAATGACGTTTTTTTTTTTCTTTTTTTTTTTTTGCGCGCGACTGATTAATGTCGCTCTGCTTATGATGTTTCTTCGTCTTGCTGTTGTCATTGTGATTGTGAATGATGATATTATTGTTGTTAATGTTGATTGTTGATGTGTTTGTTATTGTTGTTAATGCTGATTGTTGATGTGTTTGTTATTATCGTTTTGGTTTTTATTGTTATTGATGTTATATTGTTATATTTATTGCATCGTTTTTGCTATTGTTTGTTGAGGATTATTTTGTTATTGTTGGTTTTGCTTTTAATATTAATGAAGTTTTATTTTTATATCTATTGCTGTTGTTTTTATTTTGGAATTTGTTTTTCTTTATTGTTTTAATTGAATTACTACCCTGATTATTATTATTATTATTATTATTTTTATTATTATTATTATTATCATTATTATTATTATTATTATTGCTCCGTGAGTGTGTCTGTGGACAGGATTACGTCAAAACTACTCGACGGATTTTGACGAAATTTTCATCATTATTATTATTATTATTATTATTATTATTATTATTATTATTATTATTATTATTATTACAACCTCTGCATATTTTTTCCAAATTAACATAAATACTGGTCCCATAGTTTTTGAAATATCAACAACAAAACCAAATTTGATCAACATAAACTGACAGTAGAAATCATTTGTGTTGACATCGTAAAGCGAATTTTATTAACATGGAATTTCTAGAATATTCCTCGGGTCAAGATGCTACTAGAATGACCTTTGACCTTTGACCTCATGAACCTTGCTTTTGTTGTGGTGGCCTGGTTGTAACCTCCCTGACTGGTGACTGCCAGGGTCGGGTTCGAGTCCCGCTCAGACTCGTTAAGATCCCCTGGTCGCTGCAACCTTACCACCCTTGTGAGCTAATGATGGGGGATTTTGGGAAGCCTATAGGTCTATATACTAAGTTACCAGCAGCCATTGCCTGGCCCTCCCTGGTCCTAGCATGGGTAGACAGTGGGCTTGGGCGCTGATCGTATGTAATATGGTCAGTCTCTAGGGCATTGTCCTGCTTGATAAGGCAATGGCACTGTCCCTTGCCTCTGCCATTCATGAGTGGCCTTTAGAACCTTTAAACTGATAATCTGCATTCTTGACTTATTCGTGAATTTCATTCTTTTATTGTTATTTTTTAATTATGATGCTTTGCTATTTGTTTCTCAAATGTTTGTGCATGAGTATGTGCGTACGTGCATAGATAATAAGTTCTAGGTGGGATAATTTAACGTAATGAAATGGTTTGTGTATCGCCATGATCTGCAAAGTTGTACTGGCCATGTCAATCCATACTAGGTTGGTTTGCTGCAAGCGAGCAGAATAAAGTCTCCCACCATCACTAATTCGCATTTAGTCATACACCAGACATGAATAAGGATGGGACTGAGGCCTTTGTCCTACAGTGGACTAGAAACGGTTGCATTTGTTGTTGTTGTAGAGATAATACTAGCTCAGGTTTTAGCTTCTTAAGGGAAAATAAGACAGTAAGAGGGTCTCTCTCTCTCTCTCTCTCTCTCTCTCTCTCTCTCTCTCTCTCTCTCTCTCTCTCTCTCTCTCTCTACAAGGTATATGGCAAAATTCAGTAAACCAATGAATCTCACAGGCTATTAGTTTTAAAATACTTAGAGCGCACTAGTTTCACATACGTGCTTGTGTTGGGTTACTTTTGAACTTGACTGTAATCTCCTTGACTCAATTTGCAATTTATTTTGATTAATGTACAGTTTCCTGTAGGCAGAGGATTGCAAAAGTTTGTTCAACAATAATAGAACCTTTTAAGCATTAACAATGTCAAAATTAATACGGAGATAAGTAATAATGCTAGATATCATAACTTTCTTTATTGTTAATATTATTATTATAATTAAGCTTAAACCTCCATATATTTTAAATAAGGGTATCTGTGTAATAATCTTTATCAGAGCCTTGTTAACATTAACAATCTCGAAAATAATACCGAAATTAGGAATGATGTCAAATATCAACATTTTATAAATTGTTTACGCTATTATAAATGAGCGTTAACCTACATAGATAAGCAGCTCTTCTAGGAGGACACTCCGAAATCAAACCATTATTCTCTAGTCTTGGGTAGTGCCATAGCCTCTGTACCATGGTCTTCCACTGTCTTGGGTTAGAGTTCTCTTGCTTGAGGGTACACTCGGGTACACTATTCTGTCTAATTTCTCTTCCTCTTGTTTTGTTAGACCTTTTACAGTTTAAATAGGAAATATTTATCTTAATGTTGTTACTGTTCTTTAATTTAGTTTTCCTTGTTTCCATTCCTCACTGGGCTATTTTCACTTAAGGAGACCCTAGACTTATAGCATCCTGCTTTTCCAACTAGGGTTGTAGCTTAGCAAGTAATAATAATGATAATAATAATAATAATAATAATAATAATAATAATAATAATCTGTTTTCCTTTTCTTTCATAAATTATTTGTTTACATTTTGCGGCGCTATGATTTCACTTTTTTTAATCAGCCAAAAATCATCAGTCAATTTTACACACAAATTTGTGCTGTTCCCATCTTTCCACACGGACATTAATCTCTCAATAACCTCCTTTTTACTAACATTCTATCACCGATTTCTTTTTCTGACAGATATTTTCAACTTTCATCAGTCTATGCTATCCCTTCTCACTATCACCAATCACTTCCATACGAACTACCTCATGCATATCATCACCATCCATATAGATATTCATCGCTAGAATCCTTTAAAATTTCGTTTTCTTACATATGCTTTCAAACTTCCACCACTCTCTATAGCTTCTATTAAATATCACTAATCGAGATTATAATTTGGAAATATTGAGCCTTTGATTATTTCACAAAGCTTTCTATTTCTCAATGCAATTTTGAAAGTTACTTATTTTTAGAAAAACATTTACCAAGTAACCGCATTCACCTTAATTTATATCACTTAACACCAGTAAACTTTATCATCATGAAATATTAAGGAATTCGAGATTATAATTTGGAAATATTGACCCTTTAATGATTTTACAAAGCTTTTTATTTCTCAATGCAATTTTGAAAGTTACTTATTTTTAGAAAAACATTTACCAAGTAACCGCATTCACCTTAATTTATATCACTTAACACCAGTAAACTTTATCCTCATGAAATATTAAGGAATTCGAGATTATAATTTGGAAATATTGACCCTTTAATGATTTTACAAAGCTTTTTATTTCTCAATGCAATTTTGAAAGTTACTTGTTTTTAGAAAAAGATTTACCAGCTAACAGCATTCAATTTAATTTATATCCATTAACACCAATAAACTTTATCATCATGAAATACTAAGCAATTAGCAGCGTCCACAACTAAATCAGTCAATTACTAAGTAAACTTACTCTTATGCATCTTTTTCATTATACACTAGTGTATGCGACCCGTCAAAATGATGGGTAAATATTTAGATAGATATACACGCACAAAAAGGTTCAAACTCCCCCCCCCTTCCCAAACTACAACACGGCAGTTGTCTTTTCCGAGCGTACCTCCCGTGGTACAGTTGGCTTCATTAATTCCGGTACACTGACGTCTCCTTAGCTTCCCATGAATTGTACCGGAATTAAGGAAGCCAACTGTACCCTCCTCTTACCAGGGTATAATGCATGGTAGAAGAAGAACCTTATTCCACCTTGGTATAACTACTCCCTCTCTTCCCCTCACAGGGAGAGACCGAGTAATTATATATCTGGCAATGTCGCTCAGCGTGATCGGAAATATATATGGATGTAATATATATATATATATATATATATATATATATATATATATATATATATATATACAGTATATATGTATATATATATATATATATATATATATATATATATACATATACATATATATATATATATATATATTTATATATGTATATATATACATATATATATACATATATATGTATATATATATATATATATATATATTGATATATATTTATATATATATACATATATACATATATATATATATTTATATATACATATATATATACATATATATATGTATATGTATATATATATATATATATATATATATATATATATACTGTATATATATAGCCAGACACTTGCTCTTTATTATATAGGGTAGATTCCTCCTCAACATAATTAGATGCCGAGGTCATTATGCCAGGCAACAAATTGGACTTAGCTTGGCCAGACCCGAAGAATAAAACATAGCAAGGAATAGAATCAAACTCGTAAATGATGGAAAGTTGTATGAATTGTGGAAAACGCAACCCCAGCATTACTGACGATCTTCTGGTGGCTTATTGGAAACGTCCCTGCCTGGCCGCCAGTTTGACTGGGGTTCGATTCCCACTCACCCTCCTTGTGAGCTAAGGATGGGGTGTTTGGGGGAACCTATAGGTCTACCTGCGTTCCTAGACTCACTGAAGCATAATGAAACTAGAGCGCAGACCTCCGCCATGGCAGCTTATTTCTCGACCATTTGCTCGACCTTGACCTTGACCTTTGACCGTAACATGTATTAATTGGCGTGGATTTTCATACACTCAAATATGAACCAAGTTTGAAGTCTGTGACAACGATGTCCAAACTATGGCTGATTACTTGAATTGGACAATTTGCTTGACCTTGACCTTTACCTCAGACCTTAACATGTATTAATTAGCGTGGATTTTCATACACTCAAAAATGAACCAAGTTTGAAGTCTCTGTGACAACGATGTCCAAACTTATGGCTGATTAGATGAATTGGACATTTTGCTTGACCTTGACCTTGACCTTTTACCTTGACCATCCAAAATTTAATCGTTTCCCGCTTTTTACATAACAGTTAATCCTTGCCAGTTTCATTACACTACGATTAAGATTGTGGACAGGAAGCTGTTTACAAGCAAACGCACAAAAACAAACACACAAACAGGGTGTAAAACATAACCTCCTTCTAACGTTGTTGGCGGAGGTAGTTAAAAGTTACAATGTAAGGATGAATTAATATCTTAATATAAGCATTTACTTTGCTATTTATCATTTTACCTCGTAAACTGTCATTACCATTTGTTTAATTAAAAATTTTTTGTTATAAATTCCTTCATTTTTTAAGAACAATAATTTACTATAGTCAATTCTTTATAGCGAGGCAGATTTACACCGACTCGCAGCGGTGCCCTTTTAGCTCGGAAAAGTTTCCTGATCGCTGATTGGTTGGACAAAAGATAATTCTAACCAATCAGATAACAGGAAACTTTTTCGAGCTAAAAGGGCACCGCTGCGAGTCAGTGCAAATGCGCCTCTTTTTTAAAAAAAAAATTAGTATAGTATTTGATCTAAGCGTTTAAACTAATAAGGAAATTAACAAATTAACAAATCTGATACCAGATTTGATGAAGTAATCGGAGCAAGATTTTTAATATTTTTTTATCAAAAACTTTACTGTCATCACCATTAAAAACGAAAATTGATTGGACGTTATCATAGTCAACTCCACCAACGAATTTGGAAGGAGGTTATGTTTTACCCCCTGTTTGTGTGTGTTTGTTTGTTCGTGAACAGCTTCCTGACCACAATTTTAATCGTAATGAAACTGGCGGAGATTAAATGCTATGCAAAAATCTGGGAATCATTAAATTTTGAAAGGTCAAGGTCAAATGTCAAGGTCATGGTTGAGCAAAAGGTCGAGGAATAAGCTGGCATGGCGAAGGTCTGCGCTCTACTGAGTGTCCCTCTAGTTCTGAATGAAAAGACTTTTTGTAGGTGCAAACAAGTAGAAATCAACAATATATTGAAGTCACGGGAAACTACATAGTTATCAGGAAAGTGCCAGTGGACTGCTATTGACTCCGGAATCAGAAATTAACTTTGGCATTTGAATAGAGACTAACTCTTGGATTGCGTCCAACGTTGCCGTTATTTTTATCTCTCTCTAAATGTGAAGTATTTTCCAAGTATTCCTCACTGTCTACTACATCAAATAATGACAATTTGATTAACTTAAGAAAAGATCGAACTTGGTCTTCTGATGTAGATTTTTTCCAATAGAGGAGATGAAAGAAGAAGATTTGGTTGGAAGGACCAGATGGATATTTTTTTTTTTCACTGGAAATTGGATTATATCTAGATGAAGAATGCGTTTAATTTTCAAATTCCCATGTCTCTTTTGTAGCTATTAGCGCAACGGGTGAGAGGTTATGCTTTCTTAACCCCACTATTCTTATGCCAACAAGGACTGATTTTCTGTCCGGCAGTAACACGGTATGGGTTCCTGTTCACAAGTTTGGATACAAGATGGCACTGTGATCGATGGAACAAGAGATAATTCGTGTTTATATTTTGTGAAATGTCTTCATCGTGAATACCTCACCTGATCCTTACATTTATTAAGTTCTACCAGACATATTTCCCGGCTTACTTCGCTCTGTACAAACCGAGGAAGTCTCAAGGTTCCTTTGAACAACGGGAAACTTATCCCGATGTGGCTTGTGAGGCAATTTCTAGCCTAGGCTCCTCGTAGCCTGGCAGGATTTGCCAACTACTCGCTGGACGTGTGGTTGAGCAGCTTCTCTTGAGTCCCGTTTTATATCTTACCTGCTCATTTCGGTGATCATTGTGAATCGGCATATTTTAATGGTATGTGCACTTCAACTTTTAATTACTGTACTTGACTGTTCAAAACTACCTAAGCACCTCAGCTGCCAATTACAATCCACAGGTATTCTTCAGCGATGTAGTAAATATGCAGCTGGCGGCCGACATTGGCTATTGGCCAGCGTATTGAACTTGGGTCTTATAATCAGGCTGTCATATGAAACACACGCAAACGTACTCAATCAATTTTGCTAAGTAAATTAAGCGAGGAATATCTTCATTAGGATAGAAACATTTTAAAGAAATAATCGACAAAACAATATACTTTTTTTCTTATTTGCCCGTAGGTACAATAGTTCATAAACATTTTAAAAGAGTAGGCAGAAAAAGGACAGAAACATTTTAAAGAATCTATTTTTTTTTTCTTATTTGGTCATAGGTACAATAGTTCATAAACATTTATAAAAGAATAGACACAAAAAAGACAGAAACATTTTAAAGAATCAACTTTTTTTTTTTTTATTTGGTCATAGGTACAATAGTTCATACACATTTTAAAAGAGTAGACAGAAAAGTAACTTGAAATGGGCCCATTAAGTAATTTTTTCACATTCGCCCTAAAGTAGTTCATAGGTATTTTAAAGGAGTAAACGAAAAGTAACTTAACAAGGGCGTATGAAGTAACTATTTTTTTTTCACATTTGGCGTAAAGTTGTTCATAAATATTTTAAAGGAGTAAACGAAAAAATAACAAGGGTGTATGAGGTTACCATAGAGTTTTGACTTTGATCTTTACCGCTCCCGTATTTCCTATAAATTCTAAAGGCCAAAGAAATAAAAACTTGATAAGAAAATAATTAACATTTCATCACAATGGATTTTTTTTCAAGACGTTTCAAAATAATGTGAATAAGATGTTGAGCTCCTCTGTTAAAGTATTTACTTCTGAGGCATTCGAAAACAAAAATAACAAATAATTGATGATCCTTGTTGCCCTGACCTCAATATCCTTAACATTTTAAAGGGAACACTAAAAAAGATCTTACGAGAGACGGAATCTTTTTATTGTAAACAGATTATACGCACACTTTATATATATATATATATATATATATATATATATATATATATATATATATATATATATATATATATATATATACACACACACACACACACACACATATATATATATATATATATATATATATATATATGACCTTGGTACTCTGATTACTATATTTTTGACATTTTGAAGGGAACACCAAAAAAGTTATCGAGAGAGAGAGAATCCTTTAATTTTAAGCTGTGTGAGTATATGTATATATACATATATATATATATATATATATATATATGTGTGTGTGTGTGTGTGTGTGAGAGTGTGTGTGTATGTGTGTGTGTGTGTTCGTATGTAGAAAGTAGGTAGATAAAATAATATTATTATTAAGAAAAAACTTGAAAAAAGAAAAATATCACCCACATCTAAAATCTCCCCAAACCATTACCCCACCCCTAACCTGCCACTCCCCCCCCCCTTTCCTTCACATTAAATCCCCCCTCCCCCAGGTCCCCACTTTCCTCTACCTCTCCCCTACCTTTCCCCTACCATGAGTCTCTGTTTGAAGTTCTTATAGAGAGTCAAATGAGGGGCGATTGGGAGAGCCTAAAAGGCTCTCTCTCTCTCTCTCTCTCTCTCTCTCTCTCTCTCTCTCTCTCTCTCTCTCTCTCTCTCTCTCTCTCTCTCTCTCTTCCGGATCTCGAAAATCGAATGAGGAATAATGTGATCCTCTCCTGGGGGGAGGGGGGACAGGGGGAGTCTCCCCCCCCCCTGGCCGGGACTCCAATTACCTTTGAATTACCTTAGAATGAACGCCGCGATAAACATGATTACTTTGGCTTAAATGAGACTTATGGACGATTGCCTCGCTCGGATTTTAAGGGAGTGTGCTCTGTAGGATGGAGAGAGAGAGAGAGAGAGAGAGAGAGAGAGAGAGAGAGAGAGAGAGAGAGAGAGAGAGAGAGAGAGAGAGATAATTTCGTCCCTTATTTGCTGGGTTATACAATGATGCGCATTATTATTTCAATATATAAATTTATATACATATATATATATATATATATATAAATATATATATATATATATATATATATATATATATATATGTATATATATATGTAGTTATGTATATGTATATATATGTATGTGTGTGTATATATATATATATATATATATATATATATATATATATATATATATATATATATATTTAGATGGATATATACTGTATATAAACATATATGTGTGTATATATATATATATATATATATATATATATATATATATATATATATATAATATATATATATACATTCATACATACATACATACATACGTACATACATACATACATAATTATATATAGATAGATAAATATATAGATAGATAGATAGAATCTGTGTCAGAAAGCCATCTATAAATAGATCTAGTGAGCTTCCATAATCCTACTCTTTAATCAAATGAATTTCTGTGATCTGATCTTCAAATGAAATCGCCGAATCAGTGGAACTTCTTCGGAAGTTCTAACTTGGTGAAAATGCTTTTCCTGAGCCTTGTTTATCATATGTTATTTTACTATTTGCCATCTTAATTTATATTAATTTATCTTAATTTATCTTAATTTATTTTAGTGTAATTATTTTTTAGTTTAATTTATGCTTTAATTCTTCGCTGCAAACTAGATTTTGATTGGGTAAGCTCTCCAGCCATCTAAATTGACCTATTTCTTGGTAAATTTATTTTTATCAAAACACTGTTTACCTTTTATTAAGTAATAAGTAAATTCCAGATCTCTCGAAATTAATCTGGGCTAACAAATAGGCCTATATAAAATCAATCTCGTAGTCTGGTCGCAATTATGCAGTAGGCTTCTTGGGTAGTACTGTGATAACGCTTCTGCTTAGAATTCGCATGACAGCAGATCGATCCCAGCCCAGAAACGTGAGTTTAAGCTGTTTACTGGGGAGGATACTGCTGTTGTTGGGCACCACTGTGGGGTCCCTGGGCTTGCCCGGCTGACGTTCTGGTGCGCATCTCTTCGGATGATACTGGAACTGAAAGCAAACACCTTTAGACGCCTTTAATCTATTTAATCTTCCTCCATTAACACCACGGTCCTTTCTGACTCTTTATTCAGACTACTTCGGCGTCAGTAACCCTGCCGTATGTGACGCCAGATTAACCTAATATTAATTAAATCAGTTTTCAGAGTAGTAGCAGTAGATTGCTATTAATTAAATCAGTCTTCAGAATAGTAGCAGTAGATTGCTATTAATTAAATCCGTCTTCAGAATAGTAGCAGTAGATTGCTATTAATTAAATCCGTCTTCAGAATAGTAGCAGTAGATTGCTATTAATTAAATCCGTCTTCAGAATAGTAGCAGTAGATTGCTATTAATTAAATCCGTCTTCAGAATAGTAGCAGTAGATTGCTATTAATTAAATCCGTCTTCAGAATAGTAGCAGTAGATTGCTATTAATTAAATCCGTCTTCAGAATAGTAGCAGTAGATTGCTATTAATTAAATCCGTCTTCAGAATAGTAGTAGTAGATTGCTTCTCAATGATATTTTGTTAAGCACGGGCTCTTCCTCTTAAGCAGCCTGTCATAGGGATTGTGAAATAGTTTCAAGATGCTTATTCTGGTCTCCGAAGGGAGCTACTCTGCTCGTATTTAGAATAAGGTTCTAGAAAATTGTTATTGTCACTATATGTAGTGTGACCTTAGAGTTTCTGAGAATTGTAAAGTAAGGGGATTATAGTATTATTATTATTATTATTATTATTATTATTATTATTATTAATTGCTAAGCTACAACCCTCGTTGGAAAAGCAGAATGTTATAAACTAAGGGGTTCCAATAGGGAAAATAGCCCAGTGAGGAAAGGAAACAAGGAAAAATAAAATATTTTAATAGTAGTAACATTAAAATGAATATCCCCTGTATAAACTAAAAAAAATTTAACAAAACAAGAGGAAGAGAAATAAGATAGAATAGTGTGTCCGAATGTACCCTCCCGCAAGAGAACTCTAACCCAAAACAGTGGAAGACCATGGTACAGATGCTATGGCACTACTTATCAATGATTGAAATGGCTGGGGTTAACGGAAAATGGTCTTTATAACGGGGTAAATACCAAAAAACCAGCTTTCTTTGATAGGCAATTTTCTCCTTCTGTATATTGGAAAAAATTCTTAAACGTAAACTTAATGATACGTTAATGAAGTCTATATTAGATACGAAAAAGGAAGAATCAAGCTTCATAATTTCATTCTGTTTCATCAATTGTGATGAGAAAACGAATTTTGAGCGAAGCGAAAAATCTATTTTTGGGGGAGAAGGCCATGTCGTCCTGATGTTCTTGGTAGTCATATATATCCAAAGGAAGCTACTGAAGGAACCTTCCATCAGGACGACATGGCTTGAGCCCAAAAATAAGCTTTCGCGGGTATCGATGAGCTTGTCATAGCCTGTAAAGCTTGTTAGCAGTAAGAGTTGAATGACAATGGTGATAGAAAGCTTACTAACTTAAGGATAGCTATCCATTTCAATGCAAGGGATCTTGCATCGAAACGAAAGG
>NC_090747.1:112310579-112318079 GCF_036898095.1 Palaemon carinicauda | reverse complement strand
CCGGGTGCGTGTTCATTTCACGTCTCCTGGCGAGGCTATTTGCTATCCGAGTGCAGACATTTCACATCTTTTGGCAAGGATATTCGCTATCCGGTTGGGTTCATTTCACGTCTCCTGGCGAGACTATTCACTATTCACTATCCGGGTGTGTTCATTTCACGTCTCCTGGCGAGGCTGTTCGCTATTCGCTATACGTATGCGTTCTTTTCACATCTTCTGACGAGGCTATTCGCTATCCGGGTGCGTTCATTTCACGTCTCCTGGCGAGTCTATTTGCTATCCGAGTGCAGACATTTCACATCTCTTGGTGAGGCTATTCGCTATCTGGTTGGGTTCATTTCACGTCTCCTGGTGAGACTATTCGCTATTCGCTATCCGGATGTGTTCATTTCACGTCTCCTGGCGAGGCTGTTCGCTACTCGCTATACGTGTGCGTTCTTTTCACATTTTCTGACGAGGCTATTCGCTATCCGGGTGCGTTCATTTCACGTCTCCTAGCGAGGCTATTCGCTATCCAGGTGTGTTCATTTCAGGTCTCCTGGCGAGGCAATTTGCAATCCGGGTGCATTCATTTCACGTCTACTGGCGAGGCAATTTGCAATCCGGGTGCGTTCATTTCACGTCTCCTAGCGAGGCTATTTGCTATCCGGGTGCGTTCATATCACGTCTCCTGGCGGGGCTATTCGCTATCCGGGTGCGTTCATTTCACGTCTCCTGGCGAGGCTATTCGCTATCCGGGTGTGTTCATTTCACGTCTCCTGGCGAGGCTATTCGCTATCCGGGTGCGTTCATTTCACGTCTCCTGGCGGGGCTATTCGCTATCCGGGTGCGTTCATTTCACGTCTCCTGGCGAGGCTATTCGCTATCCGGGTGCGTTCATTTCACGTCTCCTGGCGAGGCTATTTGCTATCCGGGTGCGTTCATTTCACGTCTCCTAGCAAGGCTATTCGCTATCCGGGAGCGTTCATTTCTCGTCTCCTGGCGAGGCTATTCGCTATCCGGATGCGTTCATTTCTTGTCTCCTGGCGAGGCTATTTGCTATCCGGGTGTGTACATTTCACGTCTCTTGGCGAGGCTATTCGCTATCCGGTTGTGTTCATTTTACGTCTCCTGGCGAGGCTATTCGCTATCCGGGTGCGTTCATTTCATATCTCCTGGCGAGGCTATTTGCTATCCAGGTACGTTCATTTCATGTTTCCTGGCGAGGCTATTCGCTATCCGGGTGCGTTCATTTCACGTCTCCTGGCGGGGCTATTAGCCATCCGGGTGTGTTCATTTCACGTCTCCTGGCGAGGCTATTCGTTATCCGGGTGTGTTCATTTCATGTCTCCTGGCGAGGCTATTCGCTATCCGGGTGCATTTATTTTACATCTCCTGGCGAGGCTATTTGCTATCCGGGTGTGTTCATTTCATGTCTCCTGGCGAGGCAATTTGCAATCCAGGTTCATTCATTTCACGTCTCCTGGCGAGGCTATTTGCTATCCGGGTGCGTTCATTTCACTTCGCCTGGCTAGGCTATTTTCTATCCGGGTGCGTTTATTTCATGTCTCCTGGCGAGGCTATTCGCTATTCGGGTGCGTTCATTTCACGTCTCCTGGCGAGGCTATTTGCTATCCGGGTGCAGACATTTCACATCTCTTGGCGAGGCTATTCGCTATCTAGTTGGGTTCATTTCACGTCTCCTGGTGAGACTATTCGCTATTCGCTATCCGGGTGTGTTCATTTCACGTCTCTTGGCGAGACTGTTTGCTACTCGCTATACGTGTGCGTTCTTTTCACATCTTTTGACGAGGCTATTCGCTATCCGGGTGCGTGTTCATTTCACGTCTCCTGGCGAGGCTATTTGCTATCCGAGTGCAGACATTTCACATCTTTTGGCGAGGATATTCGCTATCCGGTTGGGTTCATTTCACGTCTCCTGGCGAGACTATTCACTATTCACTATCCGGGTGTGTTCATTTCACGTCTCCTGGCGAGGCTGTTCGCTATTCGCTATACGTATGCGTTCTTTTCACATCTTCTGACGAGGCTATTCGCTATCCGGGTGCGTTCATTTCACGTCTCCTGGCGAGTCTATTTGCTATCCGAGTGCAGACATTTCACATCTCTTGGTGAGGCTATTCGCTATCTGGTTGGGTTCATTTCACGTCTCCTGGTGAGACTATTCGCTATTCGCTATCCGGATGTGTTCATTTCACGTCTCCTGGCGAGGCTGTTCGCTACTCGCTATACGTGTGCGTTCTTTTCACATCTTCTGACGAGGCTATTCGCTATCCGGGTGCGTTCATTTCACGTCTCCTGGCGAGGCTATTTGCTATCCGAGTGCAGACATTTCACATCTCTTGGTGAGGCTATTCGCTATCTGGTTGGGTTCATTTCAAGTCTCCTGGTGAGACTATTCGCTATTCGCTATCCGGATGTGTTCATTTCACGTCTCCTGGCGAGGCTGTTCGCTACTCGCTATACGTGTGCGTTCTTTTCACATTTTCTGACGAGGCTATTCGCTATCCGGGTGCGTTCATTTCACGTCTCCTAGCGAGGCTATTCGCTATCCAGGTGTGTTCATTTCACGTCTCCTGGCGAGGCAATTTGCAATCCAGGTGCATTCATTTCACGTCTACTGGCGAGGCAATTTGCAATCCGGGTGCGTTCATTTCACGTCTCCTAGCGAGGCTATTTGCTATCCGGGTGCGTTCATATCACGTCTCCTGGCGGGGCTATTCGCTATCCGGGTGCGTTCATTTCACGTCTCCTGGCGAGGCTATTCGCTATCCGGGTGTGTTCATTTCACGTCTCCTGGCGAGGCTATTCGCTATCCGGGTGCGTTCATTTCACGTCTCCTGGCGGGGCTATTCGCTATCCGGGTGCGTTCATTTCACGTCTCCTGGCGAGGCTATTCGCTATCCGGGTGCGTTCATTTCACGTCTCCTGGCGAGGCTATTTGCTATCCGGGTGCGTTCATTTCACGTCTCCTAGCAAGGCTATTCGCTATCCGGGAGCGTTCATTTCTCGTCTCCTGGCGAGGCTATTCGCTATCCGGATGCGTTCATTTCTTGTCTCCTGGCGAGGCTATTTGCTATCCGGGTGTGTACATTTCACGTCTCTTGGCGAGGCTATTCGCTATCCGGTTGTGTTCATTTTACGTCTCCTGGCGAGGCTATTCGCTATCCGGGTGCGTTCATTTCATATCTCCTGGCGAGGCTATTCGCTATCCAGGTACGTTCATTTCATGTCTCCTGGCGAGGCTATTCGCTATTCGGGTGCGTTCATTTCACGTCTCCTGGCGGGGCTATTTGCCATCCGGGTGTGTTCATTTCACGTCTCCTGGCGAGGCTATTCGTTATCCGGGTGTGTTCATTTCATGTCTCCTGGCGAGGCTAATCGCTATCCGGGTGCATTTATTTTACGTCTCCTGGCGAGGCTATTTTCTATCCGGGTGTGTTCATTTCATGTCTCCTGGCGAGGCAATTTGCAATCCAGGTTCATTCATTTCACGTCTCCTGGCGAGGCTATTTGCTATCCGGGTGCGTTCATTTCACGTCGCCTGGCTAGGCTATTCGCTATCCGGGTGCGTTTATTTCATGTCTCCTGGCGAGGCTATTCGCTATTCGGGTGCATTCATTTCACGTCTCCTGGCGAGGCTATTTGCTATCCGGGTGCAGACATTTCACATCTCTTGGCGAGGCTATTCGCTATCTGGTTGGGTTCATTTCACGTCTCCTGGTGAGACTATTCGCTATTCGCTATCCGGGTGTGTTCATTTCACGTCTCTTGGCGAGACTGTTCGCTACTCGCTATACGTGTGCGTTCTTTTCACATCTTTTGACGAGGCTATTCGCTATCCGGGTGCGTGTTCATTTCACGTCTCCTGGCGAGGCTATTTGCTATCCGAGTGCAGACATTTCACATCTTTTGGTGAGGATATTCGCTATCTGGTTGGGTTCATTTCACGTCTCCTGGCGAGACTATTCACTATTCACTATTCGGATGTGTTCATTTCACGTCTCCTGGCGAGGCTGTTCGCTATTCGCTATACGTATGCGTTCTTTTCACATCTTCTGACGAGGCTATTCGCTATCCGGGTGCGTTCATTTCACGTCTCCTGGCGAGTCTATTTGCTATCCGAGTGCAGACATTTCACATCTCTTGGTGAGGCTATTCGCTATCTGGTTGGGTTCATTTCACGTCTCCTGGTGAGACTATTTGCTATTCGCTATCCGGATGTGTTCATTTCACGTCTCCTGGCGAGGCTGTTCGCTACTCGCTATACGTGTGCGTTCTTTTCACATCTTCTGACGAGGCTATTCGCTATCCGGGTGCGTTCATTTCACGTCTCCTGGCGAGGCTATTTGCTATCCGAGTGCAGACGTTTCACATCTCTTGGCGAGGCTATTCGCTATCTGGTTGGGTTCATTTCACGTCTCCTGGCGAGACTATTCACTATTCGCTATCCGGGTGTGTTCATTTCACGTTTCTTGGCGAGGCTGTTCGCTATTCGCTATACGGGTGCGTTCTTTTCACATCTTCTGACGAGGCTATTCGCTATTCGGGTGCATTCATTTCACGTCTCCTGGCGAGGCTATTTGCTATCCGAGTGCAGACGTTTCACATCTCTTGGCGAGGCTATTCGCTATCCGGTTGGGTTTATTTCACGTCTCCTGGCGAGACTATTCACTATTCGCTATCCGGGTGTGTTCATTTCACGTCTCTTGGCGAGGCTGTTCGCTATTCGCTATACGGGTGCATTCTTTTCACATCTTCTGACGAGGCTATTCGCTATTCGGGTGCATTCATTTCACGGCTCCTGGCGAGGCTAGCTAGCTATGCGGGTGCGTTCGTTTCGACCGGAGTTTTGTTGATGTTACTTCATTATGGGTCTTCCTTCTTCGCCTCTCCCTTGATTACAGTTGCGTTCTTTCCGAATTCTCATCTTGAGGCAAATTTTGCTTTCCGTGGGAACACTGATGAAAAAAATGGTAATATTAATCGGAAGTTCTCCTTAAAAATATACTGTTTTCAACCGTATTTTAGTAAAATACAGGCGACCGTAATTTTAGCTTGCTTTGTTATTATCTTTTACATGTTGGTGACCGTAATATCCCTCTTTTACGTCAATATTTCCGTTTTTAAAGCAGTAAAAATCCTGGAATAAATGTTGCCAGACATTTGCCGTTTTTTTAAATGCAAATTTTTAACAGTGAACTCTAAAGGAATTCTTATTCACTCACATTAATTAAAAAACACCCTATTTTAAGAAGATAAAAAAAGATTGATAAAAGGCTAATTTCGTTTTTCGTGGGAACTCTAAAGGAGTTTTTATTCACTCACTTTTGTTAAAAATCACATTATATTAAGAAGATAAAAAAAGGATGGAGTGGTAAAAGGCAAATTTCCTTTTCCATGGGAACACTAAAGGAATTCTTATTCAATCATGTTAATTAAAAAGTACCTTATATTAAGAAGACAAAAAAGGGATTGAGTGATAAAAGGAAAATTTTGCCTTCTGTGCGAACTTAAAAAGAATCAGTATTCACAAACATCAATTAAAAAGTATCCTATATCAAGAAGACAAAAAAAAAAAAAAAAAAAAAAATTGAGTGATAAAAGGCAAATTTCGTTTTTCGTGGGAACTCAGAACTAATCCTTATTCACTCACGTTAATTAAAAAGCATCCCACATTTCTCCTATATTAGGATAAAAACGGATGGAGTGATAAAATTGGCAGAGGATTTTTATACAATGCTATACAATAGTGATATATACTGTTAAAAATTTGCTGTAAAAAATATAAAGATTCTGAAACAAATGTTGCCAGGCCTTTACCGTTTTAAAAACTGATATATTGACGTAAAGGAATGATATTACGGTCACCAACCCGTAAAAGATAATAATAAAGTAGAGTAAATATTACGGTCGTTTGTATTTTATTGAAATACGGCTGAGAGCAGTATATTTTTATAGAGAACTTCCGATTAAAATTACGTTTTTTTTTTAACTGTATATTAAGATGAAAACTGATCGAGTGATAAAAATTTCAGAGGATTTCTATACAATGCTATACAATAGTAATATAACAGGTAAATTTGGCAATAGAAATAATGAAACACCGGAGCCGGTATCAAACGTACCAGTATATATTGTTAAAAATTTTCATCAAAATAATGGTATATGTTTGGCAATATTTATTCCAGAATTTTTACCGTTTTAAAAAGGGATATATTGACGTAAATGAGTGATATTACGGCCACCAACCAGTAGCAGATAATAACAGAGTAAGGTCAAATTACGGTCTCCTGTATTTTACTGAAATACGGATGAGAACAGTTTATATTTACGGAGAATTGCCGATTAAAATTACGGGTTTTTTAACAGTGTATAGGGAAGTAAAAATAGCATGAAAAGGCCTGAAAAGAGGCAAAGCAGAAGAAGATGGTCTAACAACAGCTTACTTTCTAGTGGAGGGAGTTGGTTTAGGGGGGGCTGTGTGTTTGGGGAGACGAGGTGGGGGGGGGGGGCTGTGTGTTTGGGGAGACGAGGTGGGGGTGGGGTGAGGGCTTGGCGTTGTTTCCGATGTTAAAAGAACATAAGAGAATGTTATATAAATGATAGCCATGTACAGAAAAAACGGGAGTAAATGTAGTCTCGGTAAATAACCACTCGACTTTATTTTGTTTGCGAGTTAATATATCTGATAGTACTTGTTCAATATTAATGTTTTGGTATCAATGGATTCGTCTTAAATATCCTGGAGTAAATGTTGCCAGAACATTTGCCGGATATATTGACGTTAAGGAATGATATTACGGTCACCACCCCGTAGAAGATGATAACAAAGTAGGGTAAAAATTACGGTCGACTGCATTTTACTGAAATACGGCTCAGTTCAGTATAATTTTTCGGGGAAATTCCAATTAAATTTACGGTTTTGTAAACAGTATAGACAATATTAGTTACTTCAGGTTATTATTATTATTATTATTATTATTATTATTATTATTATTATTATTATTGTTGTTGTTGTTGTTTTGTGGTGGTGGTGGTGTTGCTGTTGTTGTTTTCATTGTTATTAATAAGATTATTATTATCACCTCCGCAAATGAAGTTGGAAGAAGGTTATGTTTTCACCGCTATTTGTGTGTTTTTGTGTGTGGCCACAATTTTAATCGTAGAATAATGAAACTTGCAGGGATTAACTGCTATCTAAAAAGCTGGAAGTTATTTAATATTTTGAAGATCAAGGTCAAGGTTAAATGTCAAAGGTCAAGGTCAAACAAAATGTCCAATTTTCGTAATCAGCAACAAGTTTGGACACTGTTGTCACAGAGACTTCAAGCTCTATTATTATTATTATTATTGTTGTTATTATTAGACGATAAATTTATTGAGATAAAGTCATATCTATTGTGACTGGTTATTCGTCCATCTTTGAATTATTATTTAATTTTAAATTAGATATTAATAAAGATTTCCTTTCTTTAAAGATAAATTTAAATGAGTAAA
>NC_090747.1:112283079-112300579 GCF_036898095.1 Palaemon carinicauda | reverse complement strand
AATTCATAGTCTCTCTCTCTCTCTCTCTCTCTCTCTCTCTCTCTCCCTTTTTCTATCAATTTTTCCCACTTAACAAACTACTTTATTAAGTAGAATAAATACAACTTAATTCTCTCTCTCTCTCTCTCTCTCTCTCTCTCTCTCTCTCATTTTTTCAAAACTGAAATAGTGAAGGAAATAAAAATGAAAAATAAATTCCTATTCTCTCTCCTCTCTCTCTCTCTCTCTCTCTCTCTCACGCAGCGGTCAAGCACTGCAAACTTCATTTCATGACTGGACCGCGTCTCGTTAAACTGGCGAAAATGCCAACTTTGGGGTCAGCTTCCACACCCGTGTCACTCATTTGCGTGCCTGCCTTGCTCTTCCCGAATCCATAACTTATATAATAAAACCGATTAACGTCTGTTTAGTCTACCGAAGGGCGAGAGGGGGGAAATAATATGAATGGATGCAAACACTTTCTATGGGGAGGCACATGAACCCCATGCTGAGCGACACGGCCGGTTTGGCATTGGAGTGTGTGTGTGTGTGTGTTTTTTTTTATTATTACAGTAATTTTAAGAATATTTAACATTTAAATCGTAAAAAAAAAAGATTATTCAACTCTTTTCTCTATTGATGCAAACACTTTCGATGGTAAGGCACATGAACCCCGTGCTGTGATTTTTATTTCTATTTTTTATTTTTATATTACAGTAATTTTAAGAATATTTAACATTTAAATCGTAAAAAAAAAAGATTATTCAACTTTTTTCTCTATCAAATCCTGTGCAAATTTTTTTATTTTTATTTTTTTTTTCATTTTTATATTACAGTAATTTTAAGAAGATTTATCATTTAATTCGTAAAAAGAAGATTATTCAACTTTTTTTTTTCTCTATCAAATCCTGTGCAAATTTATCACAGTTTTTATTTCAAAGATTTGCAAGGTCTTCGGCGCATATAATCGTATTTCAGTAATTTCAAGATAAATTTAACATTGAAATCGGTAAAAATAAGATTATTCAACTTTTTTTTTATACCGTAATTTTATATCAAATCCTGTGCAAATTCAGGCCAGTTTTTATTTTATAGATTAACAATTGTCTTCGATGGTTTCTATAAACGTATTATAGTAATTTCAAGATAAATTTAACATTAAAATAGTTAAAAAAAAGATTATTCAACCGTTTTTATGGTATCGTAATTCTATTTCAAATCCTGTGCAAATTCAATACAATCATAAAATATAAAAATCCGCAATCATACTAAGAAAAATATCTTATATATACTACTTCATTTTTATAAACCATACAAAAAATAATTTATTAACGCTTATCGAAAAGATAAAATATAACGGATGAAATCTATTACCATTCACTAAAACAAATCGAACTAAGATATATATATATATATATATATATATATAATTTAAATAAAAAGTATTTTTTTACCATTTAATAAAGCAAAACGAACTCAAAAAATATATATAAAAAAGATATTATGGAGTATTTTATCACCATTTGATAAAGCAAATCGAACTAAAAAAATATATATATAAAAAGTTAAATAAAAATAATTTTATTACCATTTAATAAAGCAAAACGAACCAAAAAAAATATATATAAAAAAGATAGTATGAAGTATTTTATCACCACTTTATAAAGCAAATTGAACTCATATATATAAAATAGTTAAAACAAAATATACACAATTAAACTTCTAATCATCAGGCAAAATTCCCTCCCGAAAATAACTATTTACATAAGTTGAATGAATAAATAACTGTAAATGAAAATAACCATTAACAAAAGTTAAATGAATAACTATAAATGAAACATAAATACATGACATTTAAAATCATGCATACGTACAACACCCAGATCCCGGTGTTCCATGCGTGCATATTCGCAGATTCACCCAAGAGCGCATGCGCAGTCATGCAATTAATACGCATCGCAGATTCATCCAAGAGTGCATGCGCAGTCATGCAATTAATACGCATCGCAGATTCACCCAAGAGCGCATGCGCAGTCATGCAATTAATACGCATCGCAGATTCATCCAAGAGCGCATGCGCAGTCATGCAATTAATACGCATGCGAGAGTCATTCATAACTTAAGAGTTACGCATGATTAACGCTTAGCTAATCCCGAATATTGTTTTGATTATCTAATTGTGTGCGTCAGTTTGTTTACGCAATGTTTCCCGTTGGAGATTAGCGAGTAATGCGTAACTACGGGATTACTATTAAGCGTAACTTTAACTCGTTTGAATCTATCCGAAAGTTGTGTTTGTAAGTACAGATGTAATCTCTCTCTCTCTCTCTCTCTCTCTCTCTCTCTCTTAATTTTATTTCGTTTGACTAAACGAAAGATGTGATTGTAAGTAAAGATATAATTCTCTCTCTCTCTCTCTCTCTCTCTCTCTCTCTCTCTCTCTCTCTCTATCTCTTAATATATTTCGCTTGACTCGAACATAAAGATGTGATTGTAAGTGTAAGTAAAGATATAGTTCTCTCTCTCTCTCTCTCTCTCTCTCTCTCTCTCTCTCTCTCTCTCTTTTCTTGGCTCTGCAACCGAAAGTTGAGAATGTAAGTACAATATAATCTTGCACTTCTGTTGCCATGGTTTTATATAATATGGTTCAATTTATGGCTAAATAACAATAAAACACACACGCACACGCACACACACACACACACACACACACATATATATATATATATATATATGTGTGTGTGTGTGTGTGTGTATGTATATGTGTATCAAATACATGTATTCATACACGCACGACAACTCAAAACGGCGCAGAAATGAATAATAATCAAAATTGTATCAGATTTCGGGGGGTATTAATTATTTCATGGGCAATGTACAAATGAAAATGGTAAACGGAAAAGTTTAGCTTTGCATTTGAGCATTAATCAGTACATTTTTGATGCGATGAAATACGAATGGGAGATCGTTTATACAACACGGAAATGAAATAGAAATATTGGGTATTATGAATCTGATGATTATATGAAAGTGTGGTTTAGTAAATTCTCGGACGCGAAGAGGATTGGCGAATTTAAGTAATTAGTTAGTTTTGAAATTGCTTTTGATGGTAATGATTAGGAAAATATTAATTTTTTTTTTTGTAAGTTTTAAATTGCTTTTGATACAAGTGTGTTTTAGTAAATTCTCGGATGCGAAGAGGATTTGCGAATTTGAGTAATTAGTAAGTTGCAAAATTGCTTTTGATAGTAATGATTAGGAAAATATTATTTTTTTTTTTGTAAGTTTTAAATTGCTTTTGATAGTGATGAATAGGAAAATATTATTATTATTTTATTTTTTTTTTTTGTAAGTTTTAGAATTGCTTTTGATAGTAATGATTAGGAAAATATTATTTTTTCTTTTTTCGTAAGTTTTAAGATTGCTTTTGATAGTAATGATTAGGAAAATATTAATTTTTTTTTGTAAGTTCTAAAATTGCCTTTGATAGTAATGATTAGGAATATATTAATTTTTTTGTAAGTTTTAAGATTGCTTTTGATAGTAATGATTAGGAAAATATTTTTTTTTTTTTTGTAAGTTTTAGAATTGCTTTAGATAGTAATGATTAGGAAAATATTATTTTTTTTGTGAGTTTTAGAATTGCTTTTGATAGTAATGATTAGGAAAATATTAATTTTTTTTATTTTTTTTTTTTTTTGGCAAGACTTAATTTTAATTTGGAAGGATAAGTTGAAAGAAAGGCGATGATTTTTCATTATTTAATTTTATCCAGTCATTTTACAGATTAGATTTGGAAAAAGGTTTTTAATAGTAATGATTAGGAAAGTATTTTTATTTTTTTGAAAGACTAATTTTAATTTGGAAGGATAAGTCGAAAAATGGTGAAGATTTTTAATTATTCAATTATATCCAGTCATTTTAAGGACTAGATTTAGAAAAAAGGTTTTTAAGAGTTATGATTACAGAAATATATATATATATTTTTTTTTCAAGGTAAATTTGGATGGATAAGTAGAAAAAAAGGAATTTCCTTCTAAGTAAGGATGGCTTCAAAGTAGAACCAGGATACAGTTACCGTCTTAATCACGCCTCAACTGTGCAGAACCCATTCAAATTCATGACCTTTTATTGAAAATTTTAATTATAAAATTATACTCTACTTCTCTTTTACACACACACACACACACACACATATATATATATATATATATATATGTATTTGAAAATTTTATTATAAATTTTTACACTTCTTCTGTTTATATATATATATATATATATATGTGTGTGTGTGTGTGCATATACAGTATAAGAAACATTTACGTTAACTCGGCGATAGTCAATTTCCATCATAAGCAAGGAAGGCTTCAAACTAGAACTAAAACACAGTTACCGTCTTATTCACACCTCATCTGCAGAAACAATTCAAATTCATAACCTTTCATAGCAGCCTCGAAGATCAATCTTATGAACTTCCCTTTCGGTTTCCGACGCGGACAGACGTGACGAGAAAAAAATATATTTTGGTAATATATTTTTGTAATCTTTTAAATGCGTATGTGCCATACGGTTTCAATCTAAAGATGGAATATTTTATGGTCTACTTTAGGCAGGAGATAAATATTTCATGCCTTAACAGAGGGAAAAACCATTGGGGCGGGGGGGGGGGGGGGGGCGTCTCTATTGTTTGGCTGTGTTGTTCAAATTCAGCTTTGATAAAGTAAATCACCTATGTACAGTAGACTAGATCAAATTTCCTCTCTTGAAAATTATGAAAACTAAAGGCCCCTACACACGATCAATTTTTTCGTCAATTAATTGATATAAATTTATTGACGTCAATGAATTGATGGAGAAATTGACCGTGTGTAGGGGACATTGATATCAATTTAATTGAAACAATTTCATAGAATCAATTCATTGAGATCAAAGATCCTTTGATATTTATTGACGGGTCTTCAATAAAATTAATCGTGTGGGCAAAGCATCAATATATATTGATCAATAATTTAGTGTTTTCCCAGCAATGAAAGAGCACTATTCCTAGAGCCACAGATGCTTTCATCTCGAAGTTATGAATCAAACTGAAAAATTGAAGTAAAATCATTGACCGTGTGTAGGCACAGTGATTTCCTCAATTTCATTGTCGTATAAATTCATATTAATTCATTGACGAAAAAATTTATCATGTGTAGGGGCCTTAACTTCCATATTTGGAAATGATTAAAAATATGAAGATCATATTGCTAAGGTAATATATTTTAACCCTTGAAAATGATGGAAAAAATGCAGAATTGCTTGAAATTACGTATATATATATATATATATATATATGTATATGTGTGTATTTATATATAAATATGTATATATATATATATATATATATATATGTATATATGTATATATATATATGTATATATATATATATATATATATGTGTGTGTGTGTGTGTATTTATATATAAATATGTATATATATATATACTGTATATATATATATATATATATATATGTATGATTCCTTCTTAAATGGGCCTTTTCGATTTTTCGTTTTTTGGCTGTTGTTCAAATTTAACTTTGCGAAAGTAAGTCACCAAAATGGACAAGATAGAATCTTCCACCTTTGAAAATTATGAAAAAGATGCAGAATCGCTTGAAATTACATACATATATATGATTCCTTCTTAAATTCTGAAGTATTCTGAAGTTTATCTTTGCTAAAGTCAATCACCGATATGGATGAGATATTTTTTTACTCTTGAAAATGATGGAAAAACTGCAGAATTGCTTAAAATGGCACATATATTTATAATTCCTTCTTAACTTGTTCTTTTCTATTGTTTGCCTCTGTTCTTTAAATCTCACTTAATTGATAAAATAAATGGAAAAAGATAGAATCTTCCAACTTTGAAAACTACGAACAGATACAGAATTGCTTGAAATTACATAAATATTTATAAGTTTTGAACTTGGTTGTTAAGTAAGATTAAGTTTCGCTACAACACGGAGAAAACCTAAGTTCTAATAATCTAGAATCATAAATTTCCAGTTCATAATAAATACATCTTATTCAAGTTCTGATTCCTACATGCTCATCTTTATAGTACGCAAAGACAGTAATCAGATCAATCAACGATTATTAAGCGTCGCATGTATCAACAGACATTCCTTCACGCGCAGTATTTCTTGCGGAAAACAAGCCATGGTCCGAATGCGCATAGGAGCGCATAATTGCGCATACGAGCGCATCCCTGTCTTCTGAACATGATGTTAAGATGAATAGAGTAATGAAAGAAAATCGCATTCAGATGTTTTATCTTCGTGTGATTTCGCTAATAGAATGACATTATAAAGAGTCTTGTTGGTTATTATCACCATTGCAGAGCTAATGATGATAGTAATTTATGATAGTAATGACTCGTATTGAGTCACATATGAGAGAAAAAGTTGTTAGTAATTCGTTGGTATTGTTGGTTATCATTTTTTTTTTCTATTTATATTTTCAATCTTGCGTTAGTTTATGGGAGACAACTGTCAAACGGTCAATATTGTTTGATAATTTTTTTTCTGAATGCACACACACACACACACACACACACATATATATATATATATATATATATATATATATATATATATATATACTATATACTGTATGAGAGAGAGAGAGAGAGAGAGAGAGAGAGAGAGAGAGAGAGAGAGAGAGAGAGAGAGAGAATTCGCGTGCTCCAAGACCAGCAAGGCATCTGTGTACGCAGCATCCCATAGAGATGGAGAGCAGTAAACAGCCTTTGTTAATGTTATTTCACACCTTGCTCACAAATATAATAAAAGCGGACGAACTCTGATGTCTGCTGATGTCCGCTGACGTCCGCTGACGACGTCAGTGATACACCAATGTTGCTGCTGACGCTGTCTTCCTGTTAGGAGACGTGTTAGTCTATTCATGAAGAAATAAAAGATTAGGATTGTTGCTGGTAGGAATATGTGTACAGGAAAATGACGGTTAGAGTACTATAGGTATATTGATGTTGAGTACACATATGTATAGACATACAATACATCCACTTACGCTTATATATACACTGCATATACAGCATATATGTATATGTATATGTATATATATGTGTGTATATATATACATATATATATATATATATATATGTATACATACATATACATATATATATATACCGTATATATATATACCGTATATATATATATATATATATATTATATATATATGTATATATATATATATATACATATATATATGTATATATATATATATATATATATATAAATTATATATATATGTGTGTGTGTGTGTGTGAGGATACCTTAACGTGGTGTAGGGCGTGAGTGTGCTTCTGTTTACATTTGAATATTTAGCCGTCATTTTTTGACAAGTCGCGTACACTAGTGGAATACTAGCTGGCTAATTTAGAAATGGGTAGCCATCAGTATAAGAAGCGAAATGGTTTGATATTATTGAATTGGATTATAATGATGTAGCGTTTAAGAAATGTTAACGAATGCTGTTAAATTTTTAATGTAAAAATACAGACATGGATTGGTTAATGATAATGAAGAGGCTATTATTATTATTATCATTATTATTATTATTATTATTATTATTATTATAAAGTTGCAATATGTATGTGAAAGCATGTGCTAATTGAAGTAAAAGTGAAAAGGTGAAATTATTATTATTATTATTATTATTATTATTATTATTATTATTGTTATTGATGTTGTTATTACTATTATTATTATTATTATTATTATTATCATTATTATTATCATTATTATTATTATTATTATTATTATTACTATTATTATCATCATTATTATTATTATTATTATTATTATTATTATTATTATTGTTTTTGTTGTTGTTAACATTAAAAGTAACAAAACAACTAATTTCTAATGAATTTCAGCCGTTTTAATTCAACACCATCATTACTATGTAGTAGTATTTGACCCTTATAATGTTATAACTATCTCCCTTGCATATAATGACGTCATACGTTGTATCCATCTACATATAACGTAAAATAGTCCATTCACTCAAACGCCGTAAAAAATTTCCCACACAGGTCTACAATTTTACCCGGAAGTTAGCGACCCAGGGAAAAAATTAGAAATATATTCGGCTAAAACTCTATTCAGAGCGATAGAGATGTTTTTACCGATAGCGATCTTTTTACCGATAGAGATATTTTTACTGCCTTTTCGTTTTTAATCCATCTGTGATGCTTCTGATCTTTTTTTATTTTTATTTCTTTTATTTCATTTCAAATTTGGAAAGTCTTTGGATGGGTTTTTTAAAGTCTTGGTTGTGAGCCTTATGCTTTTAGGTTAATGAAAATTTATGGTTTTTGGGTAAATATATTTTGTTCTTGGTATCTTTATTCATATGTTTTGAGACGGGTTTTGGGTATTTGTATTTCGATATATTTATTCATATGATTTGAGATTGGGTTAATGTATTTCCTTTCGTTTAAAAGAAATAAATTTAACGATGTTTTTGGGTAAATATATTTTGTTCTTGGTACCTGTATTCATATGATTTGAAACGTGTTTTGGGTATATATATTTCGATATATTTATTCGTATATTTTGATATTGGGTGAATATATTTCCTTCCGTTTAAAAGAAATAAATTTAACGATGAAGTTAATCTCAGCGGTGCTTTTGTGTTAATCAAAATTAAATGTTTTGGGTATATATATTTCGATATATTTATTCGTATATTTTGATATTGGGTGAATATATTTCCTTCCGTTTAAAAGAAATAAATTTAACGATGAAGTTAATCTCAGCGGTGCTTTTGTGTTAATCAAAATTAAATGTTTTGGGGTAAATATATTTTGCTGTGATATCTTTATTCATGTTTTGAAATGTGTTTTGGGTAAATATATTTTGAATTTATAAATTTTTTTATTCGGTGTATATATTTCATGAAGTTGAAAGAAAATGAATTTAACGAAGATTGATATTAATGGTGAGAGTTGTGCTTTTGGGTTGAAGAAAATGTTGTTTTTTGGGTAAATATATTTTGATATATTTATTCATGTTTATATTGCATGAATATATTTCCTGTGTTTTAAAAAACATAAATTTAATGAAGATTAATCTTGGTGATGAGAGTTGTGCTTTAGGGTTAATTAAGATTTAATGTTTTTTTGGGGAAAATATTCTGTCTTCGATATCTTTATTCATATGTTTTGAGGCTGGATGAATATATTTCCTTCAATTTTTTTGAGATAGGTTTAACGAAGAAGTTAATGAACCGAGTGAATATATTTACATTCAGATTATAATGAGTCTTGACATTGGGACTTTGCTGTTGGGTTAAATTAAAACTGAAGTTTTTTTTGGTATATGTATTTCATTCTTGATGTCTTTTCATATATTTTGCGATTATTATTATTATTATTATTATCATCATTGTTATTATTATTATTATTATTATTATTATTATTATAACGGGAATGGGTAGCACAAGCAAAAGAATGCGAAATATATCAGAAATTATAACATAATGAGCTTGATGCAGAGATAAAAAATAGAATGCAGATTTAAAAAAGAAATCGTGTGATTTTGCTTTTCAAGATTATTTTTTCCTTTAATGTTTTCAATAGTAAAAAACTTACAATTTCCTCAGAATCTGAAATAATTTGAAAAAAAAAAATGCATTTAATGAATCGTTTTACTAAGATGATTTGTACTGAAATCAAATGATTCCAACATAAAATCTTAAGGTTTTTAAAAAATATATCACTTTTATGATGGAATGTGCTATACAGTATATATATATATACATATATATATATATATATATATATATTTGTATGAATAATATGTATGTATATATATATATATATATATATATAGATATATATATTTATATATAATATGTATATGTGGAGAGAGAGAGAGAGAGAGAGAGAGAGAGAGAGAGAGAGAGCTGTTGTATTCTGTAGTTTACATACAGATAAGTATACACAAAGTGATTTGTTATACAGTGTAACTCGTAAATAGTTATATCAATTTATTAAAACATTTAATAATTGAATCGACTAGAACATTTTGGCTGAAAGAATATTATTATCATTATTATTTTTTACTATCATTTTCCGTAATCATAGTATTAGAAGTAGTAGTATTGTAATCATTATTACTATCACATAATTATAATTCTTCATGGTTGTTTGGCAATTGATCAGTGGTCTGTATAATTGTTTGTGGCTTCTAACGAGGTCACAATTCTTTAAACTAATTTAATAATCCCAGAGATTTCTACAATATATTTCTATTGGGAATCCTGACATACTACTGCTAGAGAATTATGGAGTCCTTTGGCCAGACAGCACTACATTAGATCCTTCTCTCTGGTTACGATTCACTTTCCCTTTGCCTACACATACACCGGATAGTCTGGCATATTCTTTAGAGATTCTCCTCTCTCCTCATACACCTGACAGCACTGACATTTCCAAACAATTTATCTTCACGCAAGTGGTTAACTACTGCACTGTAATTGTTCAGTGGTCACTTTCCTCATGGTAAAGGTAGAAGAGACTCTTTAGCTATGGTAAGCAGCTCTTCTAGGAGAAGGACACTCCAAAATCAAACCATTGTTCTCTAGTCTTTGGTAGTGCCATAGCCTCTCTACCATGGTCTTCCACTTTCTTTGGTTAGAGTTATCTTGCTTGAGGGTACACTCGGGCACACTATTCTATCTAATTTCTCTTCCTCATGTTTTTTTAAAGTTTTTATAGTTTATATAAGATATTTATTTTAATATTTTTATTAAAGTATTTATTTTTTCCTTGTTTCCTTTCCTCACTGGGCTATTTTCCCTGTTGGAGCCCCGGGGTTATAGCATTCTGCTTTCCCAACTAGGGTTGTAGCTTAGCAATTAATAATAATAATAATAATAATAATAATAATAATAATAATAGACCCATTTTTTTCAAAGCCGATAGAGGTTTAGATAAAATTTTCGAAAATTACAATTGTTTAAACTCTTAATATAATAATCCTAGATGTTTCTAGTATTTGTTTTATTGGGAATTCTGTCTATAAGCCTATTTTTTCAAAGCTGATAGACGGTTAGATAAAGTCTTCGAAAACCATATTATTAATTTTATTTTTTTTTTGAGTCTTTAGCTCTGCTTACATAAGTCTTATTCTATTTCATATTTCCTCATATATTCTTTTTTTCATATCCTTTTCCTCTATTACCTTGTCATTTTTGTTCAGTGTTTTTTTTTTTTTTTTTTTTGAGTCTTTAGCTCTGCTTACGTAAGCATTATTCTATTTCATATTTCCTCTTATATTCTTTTTTCATATCCTTTTCCTTTATTAACATATCATTTTCTTTTGAGTGTTTTTCTTCCTAACTTTGGTAAAATTATCCTTGACTAAAGAATTTTTTTTTTTTTTTTGAGAAACATCCAAGTTCAATACACGTATTCATAAGTATTTAATTTCCACATGATTGTCTAATTTAGTTATTATCGCACTTCCACTTATTATAATTACATCATTCATTTCCTTATTCTCGCTATTACTGATTATGCCTCCATCTTATTCCTCCTCCTCTTTCATATATTCTTATTTCCATTCATTTTACCTCATCTATTTTTCATCATCCTCTTTCCAGCATTTTTTTTCCATACCTCTTCTTCCTCTTCCTCTTACCAGTCTCCATCTTATTCCTCTCCCCCCCAAAGCCCACCCGACCCACACGCCCATCCCGCACGCCCATCCCAGCGCCCATCTTATTCCTCCTTCTCTTTCATATATACCTATTTCCATCTTTCATTTTACCTCATCTATTTTTCATCTTCCTCTTTCCAGCATTCTTCTTCATATCTCTTCTTCCTCTTCCTCTTACCTATCTCCATGTTATTCCTTTTTCTCTCCCCCCAACGCCTACCCCACCCACACGCCCACCCCAGCGCCATCTTCGTCTTTCCAGCATTTTTCTTCATATCTCTTCTTCCTCTTCCTCTTACCTATCTCCATCTTATTCCTCTTCCCCCCCCCCAACGGCCACCCGACCCACACGCCCACCTCGCACGCCCATCCCAGCGCCCATCTTATTCCTCCTCCTCTTTCATATATACCTATTTCCATCTTTCCTTTTACCTCATCTATTTTTCATCTTCCTCTTTCCAGCATTTTTCTTCATATCTCTTCTTCCTCTTCCTCTTACCTATCTCCATCTTATTCCTCTTTCTCCCCTCCCCTAAACGGCCACCTCACCCACACGCCCACCCCGCACGCCCACCATTCATTTTACCTCATTTATTTTTCATCTTCTTTCCAGCATTTTTCTTCCTATTTCTTCCTATCTCATTTACCTCTTCCTCTTACCTATCTCCATCTCATTCCTCTTTCTCTCCCCCCAACGCCTACCCCACCCACACGCCCACCCCGCACGCCCACGCATCAGCTGGCGCCCCCAGGTGGGTCGAGCTGTCTTTTGGACACCTCCTAATGAGCAGTGATCATGTGGTGTCGATGTCGAATTATTGGTTTCATTATCGTCCTTATTACCTCTATTGCTTCTCTTCTCCTCCCCCCCTCCCCCTCTCCCTCCCCCCTCTCCCTCTCCCTCTCCCTCGCCCAGCCTCTTCACGTCATTTCCTCCTCCTTCATTATTCGTTTCTCTCTCTCCATTTCCAGATCGTTATTCGTGTCTCATACTGTTTCCTTCTACCTTGTTGTTCGCTTCTCTCATTATTTCCTTCGTTATTCGTGTCTTATACTGTTTCCTTCTACCTCGTTGTTCGTTTCTCTCATTATTTCCTTCGTTATTCGTTTTTCTCTCCATTTCCTTATTCGTCTTTCGTTTCTCTCTCCATTTCCTTATTCGTTATTCGTTTCTCTCACCATTTCCTTCGTCGTTATTCGTTTCTTTCTAAAATTTGTTATTCGTTTCTCTCTCTATTCGTTGTTCGTGTCACTCTCCATTTCCTTCTTCGTTATTCGTTTCTCTCGCCAGTTCTTAATACGTTATTCCTTTCTCTCTCGAATTCGTTATTCTTTTCTCTCTCCAATGCATTCTTCGTTATTCCTCTCTCTTTCCAATTCCTTATTCGTTATTTGTTTCTTTCTCCAATTTGTTATTTGTTTCTCTCCAAGTCCTCATTCGTTATTCGTTTCACCGTTTCTTTCTTTGTTATTCGTTTCTCTCTCCAGTTCCTTATTCGTTATTCGTTTCTCTCTCCAGTTCCTTATTCGTTAGACGTTTCTCTCCAATTCGTTATTCGTTTTTTCTGACGATTTCCTTCTTCGTTATTCGTTTCTCTCTCCTTTTGCTTCTTCGTTATTCGTTTCTCTCCTTATTTCCATCTTCGTTATCTGTTTCTCTCACACTTTCCTTCTTCATTATTCGTTTCTCTCTCCTTTTGCTTCTTCGTTATTCATGCCTCTTACTATTTCCTTTTACCTCGTTCGCTTCTCTCACCAATTCCTTTTCCGTTATCCGTTTCTCTCACTATTACCTTCACCTTCATTGTTCGTTTCTCTCGCCAATTCCTTCTTCGTTATTCGTTTCTCTCACAAATTCCTTTTTCGTTATTCGTTTTTTTTATCATTTCCTTCGTTATTTGTTATCCTCACCATTTACTTATTCGTTATTCGTTTCTCTTACTAATTCCTTCTTTGTTATTCGTTTTTCTCACAATATCCTTCGTTATTCGTTTCTCTCACTATTCCCTTATTTTGTTTCTCTTAATATTATTTCGTCCTCATTATTCGTTTTTCTCACCACTTCCTTCTTCGTTGTTTGTCCTAACTCCATTCTCACCACTTCCTTCTTCGTTGTTTGTTCCTAACTCCATTCTCATCACTTCCTTCTTCGTTGTTTGTTCCTAACTCCATTCTCACCATTTCCTTCTTCGTTGTTTGTTCCTAACTCCTTTCTCACCATTCTTCGTTTCTTTTGACATTTCCTTCTTATTATTCATTCGTTACGCCATCTTCGTAATTCTCTCTGTACCCCCTTTTCTTATCTTTCCTTATATATTTTCATTCATAATCAATCCTTCTTTTATTCTTCACTATTCTTTCCTTACACTATTTCTTCATCCTTCATTATTCCTTCCTTTTATTATTCATTTCCCTTTCATTATTCGTTCAGCCTTCATTACATCATTTCTTAAAAATACTTGATACAGTCATCTCTCTCTCTCTCTCTCTCTCTCTCTCTCTCTCTCTCTCTCAGAATGGATTAAAATTTTGTACAACCTTAGAAATATTTGATACAATTCTCTCTCTCTCTCTCTCTCTCTCTCTCTCTCTCTCTCTCTCAGAATGGATTAAAATTTTGTACAACCTTAAAAATATTTGATATAATTCTCTCTCTCTCTCTCTCTCTCTCTCTCTCTCTCTCTCTCTCTCAGAATGGATTAAAATTTTGTACAACCTTAAAAATATTTGATATAATTCTCTCTCTCTCTCTCTCTCTCTCTCTCTCTCCACTAAAAATATTTGATACAATTCTCTCTCTCTCTCTCTCTCTCTCTCTCTCTCTGGCAGGAAGGATTTGAATATCACACAAAACGGAAAATACAAAGAGAGAGAGAGAGAGAGAGAGAGAGAGAGAGAGAGAGAGAGAGAGGGTGGGCCACATCGTCATTTACAGCATGAAAATAGGTATTTCATCAATGGACATTTGATCGCTGGCAATAGAACAGGGATTATTGTATTTTGCTAATGGTAAATGATATTATCATTGGCCCGAAAGCCGAACACAGGCCCCGGTTGAATTGTGACCATAATAGACTCGTAATTATGATATGTTTATAGTAACGAAAAATACCATTTTTAGAGAGTGCGCCTTGCATCATTTTGGTACCTGGATTTGTTGAAAAAGGAAAATTGGGGAAAAAATTGCTTGGTGACGTTAGTAGCCGTTTGAAATGATTTCTATACTCTAACTTGACTGAAGAGTGTGTTATATTTTGTGTTAGCTTCTGTGTTACAGAATGTGTTTATTTTGTGAATGTTTTATGCATTATTTTTGGGACTTAGATTTGTAAAAAAAAAAAAAAAAAAGGAAAATTGGGAAAAAAGTGGGTGGTGACGTTAAAATGTCTATACTCATACTTGACTGAAGAATGAGTGTGTTATCTTTTGTGTTAGCTTCTGTGTTACGGAATGTGTTCATTTTATGCATGTTTTATACATTTTGGGACCCGGATTTATAGAAAAATGGGAAAATTGGTAAAAAGAAATGGGTGGTGACGTTAATAGCTGATTAAACTGACGTCTATACTCTAACTTGACTGAAGAGTGAGTGTGTTATCTTTTGTGTTAGCTTTTGTGTCACAGAATGTGTTCATTACCTCCGACAACGAAGTTGGAAGGAGGTTATGTTTTACCCCCTGTTTGTGTGTTTGTTTGTTTGTTTTTTTGTGAACAGCTTCCTGGCTACAATTTTAATCATAAAGTAATGAGATTTGCAGGGATTAACTGTTATGTAAAAATCTGGAAATTGTTAAATTTTGGAAGGTCAAGGTTAAGCAAAAAGTCAAGAAATAAGCTGCATAGTGGAGGTCTGCGCTCTACTGAGTGCCCCTCTAGTATTATGTATGTTATTAGAAAGTAATATTCTGTTCGGAAGTATAATGACTTTGATCAAATACAGAGACACGAACAGAAATAGGAATCGGCAAAGAGAAGAGAATAATAATTAGATATAAAATCAGCGAAGAAGAAATGAAGAATAGTGAATGAAATGAAGAGCCAAATTGATCTTCAAAAATGAGAATAAGCCAGTCTCTCTCTCTCTCTCTCTCTCTCTCTCTCTCTCTCTCTCTCTCAAACACAACGCAATGGAGAAACAGTAATATTACCGTTATCAAAATTAGTTTCTTATATATAAACATTTTATCTGATTTAATTTTTATATATCTTATACTTCTCTATTTTCCTTTATAAAAATCCGAAATTACTATAAAACAAACAAACATACAAACAAATAAATGGTCTGGATGCTGGCTATAATCCCAACCCAACACTGAATTACCCGTACAAAGCTTCCTTCACTCCCCCCCCCTCTCTCTCTCTCTCTCTCTCTCTCTCTCTCTCTCTCTCCCCTGGAGCTCTTGGAATGGCCGTCAAAATAAACCCAGTGGGCGGGAACAACTCCTTCAAAACACAACAAGGGCGTAGAGGGGGGCGTGGGGGTGTCCTAGTGAGGGGGGGTCACATCTGGCGATCACTAGCCCTAGGGGGGTCATAAAGGGAGGTTGGAACGGGGGGAGGGGGGGGGATGTTGTTGTATAGGTGGTAACACCCCCCCCCCCCCCTGGCCCCTAGATAATTCGTCTTAATTGGCTTCATTGTTATAATAAAGACGTTCATTCAACTTTTTTCGGCGGACAAGTCCGCCGGACTTCTTTATGTTGGGGACTTTTGCAGCAGACTGAAGTCCATTTATAAGGGACTTTTATTTATTTAATTTAATATTATTTATTTTTTATTTATTCATTTTATTTCTTTTTTATTTATTTAATTTAATATTTATTTTTTTTATTTATTTAATTTATTTTTGGTCTTATCACTTACAACCCGTCGTTATTAAAGCGATATATTTTTTATTGTAACTTTAAATTAATTTTATTTATTTTTTATTTATTCACTCAATTTATTTTTGGTCTTATCACTTACGAGGCATCGTTATTAAAGCGATTTCTTTAAATAATTGTGATTCTCTCTCTCTCTCTCTCTCTCTCTCTCTCTCTCTCCAGAGGGGAGGGGGAAGAGGGAGAAAGGCTAATTCGCTCCAAATTACTCTTAAGGTAACACCTGGTACTCTCCCCTTCATCCTACCCTCTCTGTGTTCCCCAGGAAGAATCTGACTCCAGTCGAATAAAACATATTTCGTCGAGGTTTTCTTATAATATCGAAGTTTTAATGACACAACTTTCCTTTCTTAGTTTTGATATAGATTTTATTTATTTTCCGTTTTAATTTTGTTTATTTTTTGGTAGGTACATATTTTTCCTAAAAATCTACAGCACAAATTTCTTATCGAAAAATAATGGTAGTTATATGGGTGTACTATACTAGATTTATAATGCATTATGATTCTCTCTCTCTCTCTCTCTCTCTCTCTCTCTCTCTCTCTCTAATATATATATATATATATATATATTTATATGTCATTATGTATATATACAGTATATATATATATATATATATATATTTATATACGCAGTATGTATATGTATACATATATGTGTGCGTATATATATATATATATATTTATATATATATGTATATATATATATATATATATATACACCCATGGTTTTGTTTTTTCAATTTATAATAATTAGACAAAACGTATTCTATTCAAAATATCTCTAATTACGCTAACACTTTGAAAGAGAAAATAATTCATGTTACCAAATTTTTTCTGGCAATTTGGTCGCATTAACTATTATTTTAATATTACTTTAATAATTAGTTTTATAATTTTTATCATTATT
>NC_090747.1:112258365-112282579 GCF_036898095.1 Palaemon carinicauda | reverse complement strand
CCAATCCAGTAGAAAGGCATCTATATGAACTGCTGCTGGGTCCGGGATTGGCGAGCAATAATTTGGGAGCCTCTTGGTCATTGAGGTTGCAAAGAGATCTTATGGTAGGTTGGCCCCATGTGGCCCAAAGTCTCTTGCATACATTCTTGTGAAGGGGTCCATTCTGTTGGGATGATTTGACCCTTCCGACTGAGGCGGTCCGCCATGACATTCATGTTGCCTTGAATGAACCTCGTTACTAGAGACAGGTTTAGATCTCTTGACCAGGTGAGGAGGTCCCTTGCGATCTCGTACAACTTCATAGAATGGGTCCCTCCTTGCTTGGAGATGTACGCCAAGGCCGTGGTGTTGTCGGAGTTCACCTCCACCACCTTGCCTAGAAGGAGGGACTTGAAGCTTTTCAAGGCCAGATGAAACTGCCAGTAGCTCCTTGCAGTTGATATGTAACGCTCTTTGCTCCGAGTTCCAGGTGCCCGAGCATTCCGACCGTCTAATGTCGCAACCCCAGCCCATGTCCGATGCGTTCGAGAAGAGAACGTGGTTGGGGGTCTGAACAGTCAGGGGCAGACCCTCTCTGAGGTTGATGTTGTCCTTCCACCAGGTCAGTGATGACTTCATCTTCTCGGAAATAGGGATCGAGACCGCTTCTAGCGTCTTGTCCTTTCTCCAGTGAACAGCCAGGGTGAAATTGAAGGGGACGGAGGTGCAGTCTCCCTAACGCAATGAACTGGTCCAGTGATGAAAGCGTCCCTATCAGACTCATCCACTGTCTGACTGAACATCGGTCCTTCATTAGCATGTTCTGGATGCATCCTTGGGCTTGACTTATTCTGGGGGCCGACGGAAAAGCCCGAAAAGCTTGACTGTGAATCTCCATCCCTAGGTACACTATAGTTTGGGATGGGACCAGTTGGGACTTTTCCATATTGACCAGGAGACCCAATTCCTTGGTCAGATCTAGAGTCCACTTTAGATTCTCCAGACAGCGACGACTGGACGAAGCTCTTAAAAGCCAGTCCGTCCAAATAGAGGGAGGCTCTGATGTCTGCTAAATGCAGGAATTTGGCAATATTTCCCTCATCAGTTTCGTAAAGACAAGAGGCGCCGTGCTTAGGCCAAAGCACAGGGCTTGAAATTGGTAGACAACCTTCCCGTAAACTAACCTTAGAAAAGGTTGGGAATCTGGGTGGATGGGGACGTGAAAGTAAGCGTCCTTGAGGTCTAAAGAGACCATCCAGTCTTCCTTCCTGACCGCTGCTAGAACAGACTTTGTCGTCTCCATGGCGAACGTCTGCTTGGTGACAAAGACATTCAGAGCACTGACGTCTAGCACCGGTCTCCACCCTCCTGTCTTCTTTACCACTAAGAAGAGACGGTTGTAGAAGCCCGGGGATTGATGGTCCCGGACTTTGACTACCGCTCCCTTTTCTAGTAAGAGAGACACCTCTTGCTTCAAAGCTAGTCTCTTGTCCTCCTCTCTGTACCTGGGAGAGAGGTCGATGGTAGTCGTTGCTAGAGGGGGCTTGCGCAAGAATGGGATCTTGTACCCCTCTCTGAGCAACTTCACAGATTGTGCATCTGCGCCCCTGTTCTCCCAGGACTGCCAGTAGTTCTTGAGTCTGGCTCCCACTGCTGTCTGAAGAAGGTGGCAGTCAGGACTCTGCCTCTAAAGGACTTGGGTACCCTTTCTTCTTGCTCCCACGTTTCCCTTCGGCACGAGCACCCTCCTCTGCTGGAGGCTCTGCCACGAAAGGGCGGAATAAATCTTGACGCTGATCCTGGGTCTAGACACGGAAGGCAAAGGGGTGGCTTTGCGTGCAGATGACGCAACTAGGTCATGCGTGTCTTTTTGAATCAAGGAGGCAGCAATCTCCTTGATCAACTCCTCTGGGAAAAGGCACTTCGAGAGAGGAGCAAACATAAGCTCCGACCTCTGACATTGTGTTACTCCAGCTGACAAGAAGGAGCAAAGGTTTTCTCGTTTCTTGAGGACCCCGGAAACGAACGAAGCCGCAAGCTCACTGGAACCGTCCCGTATGGCCTTGTCCATGCAGGACATAATGAGCATGGAAGTTTCCTTGTCAGAAGGGGGAGGTCTTCCTGCTCAACGCTCCCAAACACCAATCCAAAAAGTTAAACACTTCGAACGCTCTGAATACTCCTTTCATCAGATGATCTAAATCTGAAGGAGTCCAACAAATCTTGGAGCGTCTCATGGCCAGCCTGCGGGGAGAGTCTACTAGACTTGAGAAGTCGCCCTGGGCAGAGGCAGGAACTCCCAAGCCGAGAACTTCTCCCGTGGCATACCCAGACGCTCGATCTGGAAGCGAGTTTCGCAGGGGGAAACAAGAATGCTGTCTTCCCAAGGTGCTTTTTGGACTGCATCCAATCTCCCAACACCCTTAAAGCTCTCTTGGACGAGCGGGCGAGGACGAGCTTCGTAAAGGCAGGCGCGGATGACTGCGTGCCTAAAGCGAACTCAGATGGAGGTGAGCGTGGGGCCGCAGAAACAAACTGATCGGGATACATATCCTTGAACAGTGCAAGTACTTTCCTAAAGTCCAAGGAGGGAGGCGTGGTCTTGGGTTCGTCGATGTCCGTGTGCGGGTCGTCAAGGTGTGCAGCGTCGTCATCATCAGAGAGTCCATCGTCTGAATGCTGAGGAGGAAGCGGCAAAGGAGTAGGCATTGGCTGGTCAGCTGAGTCCGGCAGCACGGGTGCATGCGTGACTGCACTGGACGCAACGTCATGGAACTGTTGGCCAGTCTGTGAGCTGGCAACAACCATAGCTGCGCGGGGGCGCAAAGCGTCTGCTCCTGACTGTCTAGTCTGCTGTGGGCGAGTAGGGGTAACCACAGTGGGTTGCGGAGGTTGACGCACCGCGTCAAAACAAAACAACTTAGGTTGTTGTTGTTGTAACTCGCGAACGTCAACGGAGGGTTCCGTGCGTCGGCGAACGTCAACATGCGGCTGGCAGGGTACAGTGCGCATGGGTGGCGGGACTCTCACAGCTGGAGTGCGGGAGAAGGTAGCCTCAGCGTCAACTGGACGCACAACCGTGGTTGGTTGTAGGCTAACGGGTGCAGCGTCAACCTTCTCCGCACGAAAGTCCTGCATTAAAGATGACAACTGTGTCTGCATGGTCTGCAGCAAAGCCCACTTAGGGTCTACAGTAGCAGGTGCGGCAACAGACGGTGTTACTGCCTGTTGCGGTACCGCTTTGCCTCTCTAGGAGGTGTGCAGTCATCTGAAGACTGCAGCGAGTCCGAACTGACCCAGTGGCTACAAACTGGGCCGTTGGACTTGCGTGGAAGGGACCTTGCGTTTGAGAGGTCGTGAGACCTTGGTCCATTGTTTCTTCCGAGAAACATCTTCCGCAGACGAGGAATAAACGGGCTCTCTCGTCTTCTTGTGGGTGGGGCGATCTTGGCAAGATACGTCCGAAACCACGGAGGGAACGTCTGTCGCTGATTGAAGCCTGTCGAACCCTTTGGTCGTACGACATTGCTTCTCCCCCTGGGCTTGGGAGCTTGCAAGAGGTCCCGGACTGGGAGGACCGACAGGCACGAACAGACGCACCCTCAAGCGCAACACTAACACTTTCCACAACACTACCATTCACTTTGTCACTACCCACTGCACTCTTACCCTTCAACTCCCTGACGTCTGCCATGAGTTGGTTACGGTCACTCGCCAATGACTCGACTCTCTCACCCAGAGCCTGGATGGCACGCATCATATCTGCCATCGAAGGTTGTTGAGTGCTAGAAGGGGGATCAGGAGCAACCACTACAGGGGAAGGAATAGGTTGTGGGGCATGGGGAGAGGAAAAATCAATTGAGCGAGATGAACTCCTCCTGACTCTATCTCTCTCTAGCCTACGTGAATATTTCAGGAATTCGAGAAAATCGAATTCCGAAAGCCCAAAGCATTCCTCACATCGATCTTCCAATTGACAGGTTTTACCCCGACAATTGGAACAAATGGTGTGCGGATCGATAGAGGCCTTCGGAAGACGCCTTGAACAGTCCCTAGCACTACACTTCCTGTATTTAGGGACTTGAGAAGGGTCAGCCATCTTGAATTAGTCAAAGGGGAATTCAAAATCTATCCAAGTCGTCAACAAATAATCCAAAATTCAATCAAAGAATGCAAGGAAGTATTGAAGATAACCTCTGCAAAGCGAAAGCTAATAACTAGAAATGAGTACTTCACCAAAATCTGTGAAAATCAATCCAGTAAGCAACAGCGTATTTAGTAGGTCTTGCCGGTGGCACGACAGAGAGAAAATTGGTTCTGTGTTTACATGGAGTACTTGAGTACCTGCTCGACAGATGGCGCTGTTGATGTACACCCCCACCTGTATAGCGATCGCTGGCGTATTTTGTCCTTAGGTTTTTCTGCCGGGCAGCAGAGCTGACAGCTTATATGATCACGGCTAAGTTTAATATTGAAAACTAATGCCTTATAATTGGCATACTAAACACTGTGGCCCAAGGCGGCCTTCAGATGAAGTAAAATTTTAGTAATACGTATAAAAACACACACACACACACACACACACACACACACTCTCTCTCTCTCTCTCCTCTCTCTCTCCTCTCTCTCTCTCTCTCCTCTCTCTCTCTCTCTCTCTCTCTCTCTCTCTCTCTTTTTTCATAGTTGATTGAACATCACTAATCACAGTCAACAGCCCTAGATAGATAGGCAAGTTGGTATGTTTAAAATATTGCTTTAAATTATAAAATAAATTACTTACCTTTATTTTTCAAGTGTTTTCCTTCACCACACACACACACACACTTCTTTTTTTCTTTCTTTCTGCACCACTGGAGTAACTTCTTTCAGATGTCACACCGTGTATTTGTTCTGTTTAATCCCTCTACCTAATTACCCTCTACCTAATTACTGTATATACAGTAGCACAGAAATCTGTAACATGTAAACAATGCAATTAATTACACATGCTAATAAATAAATAAAAAATTCATAGATTACACATAATGTAAGGCACACTCGAGTCTAAATTTTCAAAATTAAAATTTCAAAAAAAAAGTTTTCAAATGAAATTTTCAACTTTTCATCAGGGACCCTGGCCGACTGTAAATATGACAAATTTGGAAGTAATTTGTAATTTTCCTAGTAATACAAACCTAGAGCTCTTTACTATGGAGTATTATTTTGGCAAAGCTGAAACCAGCTGATAAACTTTTTTGTCAGGTGTGTAACTACCCACCGATAGTTAGCGGTAGGTGGATGTTAACCCTCCCCCCTCACACGAGCACTAGAGACTAACCATCATTCATGTAATTGTGGCAGGACTTACCCGGTAGTTACAAATATAGCTTACGTCCCTGACGTCACAGCAGAAGCGGAAATTTCAAAACTCCGGCAATCGCCGATTGGGTAGCCAGGTACCCTCTACCCAGGTACCTGGAACCATTCCAGTCATTCCTCAGATCTTCCATGCCCTTAGGTCTCTAGAGGGGAGGAAGGGGGGAATTAAATTATATATAACTACCGGGTAAGTATGTTCAAAAATTTATTTTATTAAAATATAATTTTTAAACATCTGACTTACCCGGTAGTTATATATATAGCTGACTGACACCTTTGGTGGAGGGTCAGAGACAGCCAACATTGTTGGAATTTACTTAAGAGTTAATAGACAAGCTTAAGGGTTCGTACCTGATAAGGAAGCCGACTTCAATGAATTCCTGCCTCATTACGTCCGCTTTCCTTACGAGATCCAGCGATCCACCCAGGGGGCTTAAAACCTCTAGGAGCTGTCAAACCAATGTAAATACCTCTATGTGACAGGACCTCCTCCAATACCCTTGTTCTGGGCACTCTCAAGGAACAAACTGACCACCTGACTAAAATCAATGATTGTAGAAGACTGTCGTCCAATCTCCACAAACAACCATAAAATACAAAAGTTCCAAGAGAATAAAAGGGTATTAGGTTACGGGAATGTAGTGGTAGATCCTTCCCCCACTACTGCACTCGCTGCTACGAATGGTCCCAGAGTGTAGCAGTCCTCATAAAGAGTCTGGACACGTTTCAAATAATGTGAGGCGAACACAGATTTACTACTCCAAAAGGTTGTGTCCATAATGCTCTGTAAAGACCTATTCTGCTTGAAGGCTACAGAAGTTGTTACAGCTCTAACTTCATGTGTCTTGACTTTCAAAAGCTTGAGGTCTGCCTCACTACAATGTGAATGAGCCTCTCTTATTAAGAGCCTGATGAAGAAGGGTAGTGCATTCTTCGACATCTGTAACAAAGGCTTCTTGACCGAGCACCAAAGAGCTTCTGACTTGCCTCGTAACTCTTTCGTTCTTTCCAGGTAGAACTTCAGGGCTCTTACTGGGCACAGGACCTTCTCCAATTCCTCACCAACCACATCCGAACGGTTCGGAATCTCAAAAGCCTTGGGCCAGGGTTGAGAAGGGCGTTCGTTCTTGGCAAGAAAGCCTAGCTGCAAGGAGCAGATAGCTTTGTTATCTCTAAAGCCAATGTTCTTGCTAAAGGCATGAATCTCACTGACCCTTTTAGCTGTTGCCAAACAGACCAAAAAGTGTCTTCATAGTGAGGTCCTTAAACGAAGCTGAGTGCAAGGGTTCAAACCTGTCACTCATTAGGAACTTCAGGACTATATCCAGATTCCAAGCTGGTGATTCCTGGTGCTGTTCCTTAGATGTTTCAAAGGATTTGAGAAGATCTTGTAGGTCTTTATTATTAGAAAGGTCCAAGTTCCTATGCCTGAAGACAGCCGCTAACATGCTTCTGTATCCCTTGATGGTAGATGAAAACCTACGTTTCCTTCTAAGGTATAACAGGAAGTTAGCAATCAGAGTCATAGAGGTACTGGATGAGGAAACAGAGGTGACTCTGCACCATTCTCTAAAAACCTCCCACTTGGATTGATAAACCTTGATGGTAGAAGTCCTCCTTTCTTTTGCAATAGCCCTAGCTGCCTCCTTCAAAAAGCCTCAAGCTCTTGTGAGTTTTTCGGTAGTCTGAAGGCAGTTAGATGTAGAGCTTGGAGGTTTTGATGGTACCTTTCCAAGTGGGGTTGTTTGAGTAGATCTACTCATAATGGAAAGCTTCTCGGGGTGTCCACCATCCATTCTAGTACCTCTGTGAACCACTCTCTTGAGGGCCAAAAGGGAGCCACTAGAGTCAACCTGGTTCCCTCCTGTGACACAAATTTTTGCATCACTTATGTGCACAATCTTGAATGGAGGGAATGCTTACACGTCCAGGTGGGACCAGTCTAACAGCAAAGCGTCTATGTGGACTGCTTCGAGATCTGGCACTGGGGAGCAGTATGTCTCCAACCTCTTCGTCTTCGAGGTTGCGAACAGGTCTATACAAGGACGACCCCAAATCCGCCACAGGTTCTTGCAGACCTCTTGATGAAGTGTCTATTCCGTGGACAGAACTTGACCTCTCCTGCTGAGACTGTCTGCCATCACGTTCTTTTTCCCCCTGAATGAACCTTGTTACAAGGGTTACATTCTTCTCTTTTGCCCAATAAAGAAGAACTCTTGCAGTCTCGTAAAGGGACCTCGAGTGGGTTCCGCCTTGTTTGGCTATGTAGGCCAGCGCTGTAGTGTTGTCAGCGTTGACCTGCACCACACTGTTCAATACTGACCCTTCGATGCCTTTGAGGGCTAACAGGACTGCCAACAGCTCCTCCTGGTTTATGTGGAGGCTCTCCTGATCTTTTGTCCAGAGACCCGAGGTCTCCAACTTGCCCAGTGTTGCTCCCCACCACGAGTCCGAGGCGTCGGAACACAACTCAAGGTCTGGGTTCCTCTGTTCCAGGGAGAGACCTTCTTGAAGTTTGCCCGGGTCATTCCACCACTGAAGGCAACATTATACGGATTCCGTAATGGGGATGCATTTTGTCTCTAGTTCCTTTTCCTTGTCCCAATGACGATTGAGGTGGAACTGAAGAGGGCGAAGATTCAGTCTTCCCAGGGAGACAAACTGCTCCAACGAGGAGAGGGTTCCCAGCAGACTCATCCACTCTCTCACAGAACACTTCCGTTTCTCTAGAAAGGAGTGAAGTTTCAAGAGGGCTTGCTCCATCCTCGAGGCTGACAGAAAAGCCTGAAAAACTTGACTCTGAATCTCCATCCCCAAATAAAGGATCTTTTGGGATGGTGTAAGTTGAGACTTCTCTGTTTATAAGAAGACCCAGTTCCTCTGATAACCTCAACGTCATCTGTAGATCCTCCAGGCAGCGAATGTAGGAATGAGCTCTGAGTAGCCAGTCGTCAAGATACAGGGAGGCTCTGATACCTCTTGAATGCAGTATGCTTGCTTCATTTAACATCAGCTTCATAAATATTTGAGGGGCGGTGCTGAGGCCGAAACAAAGGGGCCGAAACTGGAAAACTTCCTCCTTGTAAACGAACCTCAGGTAATGCTTGAAGCTCGGATGAATGGGGATGTGGAAGTAAGCATCCTGGAGGTCTAAAGAGACCATCCAGTCGTCCTTTCTTACTGCTGCTAGGACTGACTTTTATGTGTCCATGGAGAACTTTGTCTTCTGAACGAAGGCGTTGAGAGCCCTTACGTCCAGGACTGATCTCCATCCCCCCAAGTTCTTGGGAACCAGGAATAAGCGGTTGTAGAAACCTGGTGAACGCAAATCTCGCAACCACTCTATTGCTTCCTTCTCCAACAAGAGACATTTTAAGTTGCATAGCCTGCCTCTTTGACTCCTCTCTGTATCTGGCAGAGAGATCTATCGGAGCTACTACTAAAGGAGGTTTCCCTATGAAAGGGATTTTGTATCCCTCCTTCAGTAATTGTACGGACCAAAGGTCTGCTCCTCTCTTCTCCCAAGCTTGCCAGAAGTTTAGTCTGGCTCCTACTACTGTCTGAAGGCGAATGCAGTCAGACTGCTTCGCCCTGGTTTGGATCCTCTTCTCCTTGCTCTCCTTCCCTCGGGTCTGGAACTACCCCTACTGAAAGTTTTCCCTCGAAAGGGCTGCGAAAACTGAGGGAATGGAGCTTCTTCCTTAGGCTTGCGGATAGTGAAGGAAGTAGGCAGAACCTTCCTTGCTGTCTTTGACACCAAATCCTGTGTGGCTTTTTGGGTTAAAGCGGAAGAGACCTCTCTGACCAACTCTTGAGGAAAAAGAGAGGAAGAAAGAGGTGCGTACAGCAATTCTGACTTCTGAATGGGTGTAACCCAAATGGACAGAAAAGAACACATTTGGGGTCTTTTTCTTAAGAACCCCCGCCGAGAAAAGGGCTGCCAACTCATTGGATCCGTCCCTTAAGGCTTTATCCAAGCACGACATAATGTGGATGAGACTATCAGTGTCCTCATCCTTCAAAGCAGAAACCTTTTTCCCCAAGGCTCCCAGAGTCCAGTCAAGGAAATTGAATACCTCAAAAGCTCTGAAGATGCCTTTGAGAAGATGATCAAGCTCTGATGTTGACCAGAGTATTTTGGTCCTTCTCATGGCCGTCCGACGAGGAGCGTCTACCAGACTCGAAAAGTCTCCTTGGGCAGAGGCAGGAACTCCCAAGCCGAGAACTTCTCCAGTCTCGTACCAAACACTAGATCTGGAGGCCAATCTAGCCGGGAGAAAAGAGAAAACAGTCTTCCCCTGGTCCTTCTTGGATTGCATCCAGTCTCCCATCATCCTCAAAGCTATCTTTGATGATCGAGACAGCACCATCTTAGTAAACAGAGACTCCTTCGACGCCTTTCCTAGCGTAAATTCTGAAGGCGGTGAACGAGGAGCAGCAGGCACAAAATAATCCGCAAACTCTTCAGTAAAAACTCTCAAGAGTTTCTTTAGGTCAACTGAAGGATGAAGGGTCTTAGGATCTTCTCCTTCCGTGACTTCCTCTAAAAGATCAGTAGGGGAAAGGTGATCGTCGATCCCTTCCTTCGACAAGGCTCTAATCGAGGTAGAGACGTCTTGTTTTCTATGAGTCAACTCCTTAAGGTCCTGACTTCTGGCGTCAATGGGTCCAAGATCATCACGCCTGGCGTCACGTTGTCCCAACGCTTGACGCTCAGAACTATGACGCTCACAATCATTACGATCGGAACTAAAACGTTCGCGATCTAGACGCTCGGCTCGACTGGCATCATCACGACGTCCGAGGCTCTTACTGTACGCTCAGCGTCACGTCTAACTGCTTGACACTCGGCGTCACGTCTAACTGCTTGACACTCGGCGTCACGTCTAGCTGCTTGACGCTCGGTGTCATGCGGATCACTCTCTCGACGCTTAGCAGGAGGATCCTCATTACGCTACTCGGTGTCGCGTCTAACTGCTTGCGGACCAGTATCTAGACACTTGGTAAGAGGTACCTCATTACGCCGCTCGGCGTCACGTTTAACTGCTTGACGTCCGGCGTCATGACTACCAGACTCTCGACGCTTGGAAAGCTGCCCGTCGTCAAGGACCTCTCGACTTTTAGCCTTCTGACGCTTGGCGTCAAGGTGTGAAGAATCCTGACGCTCGGGGTCTTGGTGAGCCACTCTTGTTGTCCACAGGCTGATAGACTTCCATGAGAAAAGAGAGTTTCTGCTGCATATCTTGCAGCATACTAAAATTAGGGTCAACTTCTTGTGGCAAAACAGGAGACGTTGCTCCTACCACAAGCTCGCTTTTTAAGTAGCTCAAGGAACGTGCAGAGCGTCCAAAGAACGAAAACCAATCTGAAGGAGGAGGAGGAGCATGTACCGAAGTCATGCCAGTCTCAAAAAACTGTCCTGCAACCAGTTGGGCTGGACGCTTGACAGCTTACGACATCCTTCTATCTCCTACCGAAGAAACAGGGCGCTTGGCAGGAGAGCCTTCTTCGGAAGAAGGAAAACGCTCCGGACTGCTCCAATGACTGCAACCAGGAGCTTGAGGTGTCACGATACGACGCTGATCGACAGAGTCAATCTTCCTCTTCAGAGGTCTGGATGCGAGACGCCAACCCCTTCTGGACGCTGCGTCATCCGAAGAGGATGAAAACACTTTTAACTCACCTTTCCCATGGCGAGGGCGAGCGTCCTGTGATGTATCAACAGGTACGCTCGAAGGGACGTCTGCTCAGGCGCTAACATCTCTCGTTTCCTTTCACCGATCGAAATTCCTTCTCCCAGGGGTTGGGGAGCTTGGAAGAGGTCTATGGCTAGGAGAACGACAGGTCCGAGCAGACGCACCCTCCACTGCACTGATTAAATTCACTGCACGTTTAGAACTGACACTAGCACTCTTTAATTCTTTGACATCGGACATTAACTTGTTTCTGTCCGCTGCGAGTGACTCAACTCTCACGCCCAGGGCTTGAATGGCCATCATCATGTCCTTTAGAGTTGGTTCATCAGTAGTAACAGTAGTGGGATCTGGAACTACCACTACAGGGGAAGGATTAGGTTCGTTGACACGGGAAGGAGAATAATCTATAGAAGAACGAGATAAACTCTTACTCCTTCTAACCCTATCTCTCTCAAGCGGTCATATTCCAACCACTCACTCTCAGACAAAATAACACATTCATCGCAACAATCAACCAACTCACAAACTTTACCTCTACATTTAACACAAATGGAGTGGGGATCAACAGAGGCTTCAGCAAGCCGGGTCTTACAACCTCTCGAACACCTCCTAAAAGTTGAAGAAGAGTCAGACGTTTTGAAAATTTTAAAGAGAGATCAAACGAGCAAGGGTCAAAATAACAAAATTCAAGAGTGGCTTAAGAAAATCCAAAAGCAAATCCAAATGAGTGAAAGCCAAAACCAAATTGTACATCACTAAGATAACTGCAATTATACAGGTTACAGCGAGTGAAAAATCCACCGATGTCGCCGGTGCGGCGGCAGGGAAGATCTGAGGAATGACTGGAATGGTTCCAGGTACCTGGGAAGAGGGCACACAGGTGGTACACCTGGTTACCCAATCGCCGATTGCCGCAAGTTTTGAAATTTCTGCCATGACGTCAGGGATGTAAGCTATATATATAACTACTGTACCGGGTAAGTCAGATGTTTAAAAAATACAAATTACTTCCAAATTTGTCATTTGTTCCTGTGCAAAATACAAACCTTTCACTCTTTACTATGGAAACTCACCTTAAGATGGAAGTCTGAGACCAACAGGCAGGCAACTGTCCCTGGGGATCTTGCACAAGGTTATCCCAACGGCCTAGGATATCATTGCTGGAGAATAAGGAATTGATCTGTTGGAACATACATTGTGCCTTTTACTAATGTATAGTTCTTCTTACCTCCCCATAACGGGAGGACGGGGACATAACCATATATACATATACTGTATATGCGGCTGGCCAAAGTGCGTGATACTCACCAACTGAAGAATGAGGTCAGCTGTATAGAGTCCCCCAAATGCTACACGTAAAAGAGAGGGGAAGATGAAGTATGAAGCCCTTGAACCTCTGATAGTTGTCCCACAAAGGAGCTGAGATGTTTAGATCACGTTATGAGCAGCCATCACAGGACCTATTGAGAATGTATCTAAGCTCCTCTGGGTTATGTCTTGCAGGTAGTGGGAGGTGAACGTTGTTTGACGTTTCCACCTGCCTGCTTAAAGTACCTACAGAACAGAAATTTTTCTTTGGAATGCCAGGGAAGTACTTGCTCCCGACATCATGGGCACGGGAACGTCTATTTGACGGCGAGGTGTCTGGGGCCCGTGCCCTTCATCATTCCCCGTGCTGACAAACAGCTTGTTAATCTGGGGTGGAGCTCTTCTCAACCTTGTAAGATAAAACCTCATCGTCCTTACGGGGCATAGTAACAGTTGATCTGTATCGTCTGTAATAGATCGGAGACTCCCAATCCGAAGGGTCCCGAATCTAGGATTCGCTATGGATGGGTTTTGAGTTTTTGCAACAAACTCAGGGACGAAACCGAGTGTGACCTGCCACCCATCCCCTTGAATGGGCGATGTCATACAAAAGACCATGTGCCTCGCTAACTCTACCTGCAGAGGCCAGGCCCAAAAAAGAAAACCGTCTTTAAGGTCAAGTCCTTATCCAAGGGTAAGCGTTAAGGCTAATAAGAGGCTCCTTTCCTTGAACATAAGACCCTGACAACGTTCAACGGAGGTGGTCTAAATTCCGCCTGAGGGAAGGAACGCTCTAAGTTCTGTATGGGGAGCGACAATTCCGTCGAGGAGGAAATGTTGATTCTATTCAGTTCGTAGACAATGTTGCAGGCTGAACGAAATCCTTTCAACAACGACACCGTGTGGAGGTTTTCCTCCCTGAAGTACAGTAAAAACTCTGCTGCAGCTGGAATACAGGCACTGACTGGAGAGAGACACCATCCACAACACCCATCACAAAAGATAGACCACTTCACCTGATACACTCCAGATGACGACCTCCGGAGGTATCTTGCCCTACGCCTAACAACTGGCTTTGAAAAGTCTCTCTGTGAGTAGTTGCTGGTTAGACTCCAGGTGTGAAGACGTAGCAATGGTATCGATAGGTGAAAAATCTTCACATGTGGTTGTCTGGGGGCTTTCTAACGTTCATAAATGTCATGAGAAGCTAACAAAGTTTGTCTAGCCGCCTTGTAGGCAGGGTTTCTTGACATTCATAAACGTAATGAGAAGCTGACATCGTTCACCTGGCCACCTTGTGTATGAGGCTTGCTATCGTTCATAAACGTAATAAGAAGCTGACAACGTTTGTCTGGATGCCTTGTGTGCTGGGTTTGCTATCATTCATAAATGTAAGCAGAAGCTAATACTATTCCCTTGGGATTATAGGATTGAAATAATAACCTTGTAAGGGTATATATTACAAGTCCGTTGTGCGAGTGCTACGAAGACCTCACCATTCCGTCAGGTAACAAAGCCCAAGAATATACTCGGTGTCTAACGAGAACTTGTTGTATCCAAGAGCACACTGACGCATGAGGCTGACTCCAGCTATCGGTAGTTAACCGTATTTGTGGTAATAACTCTGAGGTTTTCTCTTGGCAGGAGCAGAAGCACCACAGGACTTCGTTTCAGCCTTTTATAGAGTTTAAACAAATACCTGTAGTTGTGTAAAACTTCTCAATGACGAGTTACCCATGAAGCAGTCTCACAGGAAGGGTTTATTGTCCCCAAATGCAAAAAACATACACTAGGCAGTTTCGTATAGGGTTGTTTCCACACAAATATGCTTGCAACGTTTATGATAAAATTCAACAATCAGCTCACTCAAATGGTGATTCTTACCTAACAATACTAGATGCGGGAAAAAACTGTATCATGTCCACTTGAATAAGTGATAACGGGAAGTGGTAACTTCATACCACCTGTGATTGCCACAGTCCATGTACCGGGTACTTTCTTAAAGATGTGTCTCGGGTAAACCAAGAAATGTATTGAAATCGTAAAATGACAAATTCGGAGATAATTTGTATTTTTCCTAACCATACAAACCTTAGCTATTTACATTGGGTTTACCTTTTAGAGTAGCTGAAATGACGAGCCAATAGTTTTTAATGAGGGTTAATTACCCCCGCGCTAGTTAGCGGGGGTAGGGGAAGGGATAGCTTGCTACCCCTCCCCCCCCACACACCGGTGATTTGCTTCACTTCACTTAGAGGTAGGACTTGACTTGGGGGCCAGGGTTGGCGGGCAAATATGTGTAAATAGCTAAGGTTTGTATGGTTAGGAAAAATACAAATTATTTCCGAATTTGTCATTTGTTCCGTAACCGAAATACAAACCACGCTATTTACATTGGGTGACTTACCCGTTAGGAAGGGTGGAAAGTCCGCAGCCTTACTGACTTAGGCTTTGCCCGGGGACTCCATCCTTCAGTGAGTAGCACTTGAGAGAAGGAGCCCCTGCACCTCACAAGTTCCTTGCATCGCCAGGAACGAGTGGCCTACATAAGTTGTGTGTGGAGGAAAGTGTGACTCGTCCTATGAAGTTGACCTTGAGACCTTTAGATAGGAATCTAGGATAGGACGTTCCCAATACCACCTCGTCAGGGTATGGGGGACGCAACAGTATTAAGCTTAATACTAGGAGCACAAGGAAGCATGGGTTACCTGCAGAGGTCGAGGTCAGCTATGCAAGGACCAGGATGCTGCTTCCCCAAGAGAGGGGAGAATGAAGAAAGAAGTAAGGGTCAGACATACTCTTTCATTCACGCAGACTAAAACCGGGTAACAACGCCCTCAACCTACTGCTACTTGTCCATAAAGGATCCTGAGGTTAGACCAGCTGTTGTGCAGCCACCACAGGGCCAATAGAAAACGTATCGAGGCTCCTGTGGGTCACGTCCTGCAGGTAGTGGGCTGTGAAGGTAGTCTGACGCTTCCAGACCCCAGCTTGAAGCACCTGCGTCACAGAGAAGTTTCTCTTGAAGGCCAGGGACGTAGCAACACCCGACATCGTGTGCCCTAGGGCGACGTGACGGAGGAGGGTCTGGATTCAAGGCGTGATGGATAACCCTTCGAATCCAAGCTGAGATGGTGTTCCTAGTGACCCTCCTCTTCGTCCTGCCTGTGCTCACAAACAATCCTCGCACTTGAGGACGAACTGCAGCCGTTCTCTTCAAGTAGTACCTCAGACACCTCACTGGACATAGTAGCAGCTGGTCTGGGTCGCTTGTTACAGAGCGGAGACTCGCGATCCTGAAAGAGTCGAACCAAAGATCCGGCACTCCAGGATTCTGAGTCTTGGCCACAAACTCAGGGACGAACCTGAACGTTACCTCCCCCCATCCCCTTGAATGGGCGATGTCATACGAGAGACCATAAAGTTCACTAACCCGCTTGGCCGAAGCCAAAGCGAGCAGGAAAGCCGTCTTCCAAGATAGGTGGCAATCGGAGGCCTGGCGTAATGGTTCGAAGGGAGGTCTCTTAAGAGCCCTGAGGACCCGAACCACGTTCCAAGGAGGAGGTCTCACTTCCGACTGGGGGCAGGTAAGCTCATAGCTACGTATGAGTAGAGAGAGTTCCAGCGAGGAAGAAATGTCCACGCCCTTCAGCCTAAAGGCCAAGCTTAAGGCTGAGCGATAGCCTTTCACTGCCGAGACAGAAAGGCGCATTTCCTCCCGCAGATATACGCGAAAGTCCGCTATTGCTGGTATAGTGGCATCGAGTGGAGAGATACCCCTCTCCACTTCGCCTGGTAGACTCCCTCAGAGGACCTTCGCAGGTGCCGAGACATTCTCTCCGCAACCTGTTGCGAAAAGCCTCTCTCCGTGAGGAGACGCTGGATAGTCTCCAGGCGTGAAGCCGATGCGAGGCCACGGCCTTGTGAGGGACGTTGGAGTGGGGTTGTCTGAGAAGCTCATGTCGTGGAGGAAGATCCCTAGGAAGCTCCGTCAGGAGCTGCAGAAGATCCGGGAACCATTCCGCGTGATGCCATAGCGGAGCTACTAGAGTCATCGAACAGTTGACCGATAGTCTGGTCCTGTTGAGCACCCTTCTCATCAGACAGAATGGTGGGAAGGCGTACACGTCGATGTTGTCCCACCGTTGCTGGAAAGCATCTTGCCAGAGTGCCTTGGGGTCCGGGACTGGGGAGCAGTACAGAGGCAGCTTGAAATTCAACGCTGTCGCGAACAGGTCCACGGTCGGGGAACCCCACAAAGTCAGGACTTTGTTGGCTATCTGAGGATCCAAAGACCACTCGGTACTCACTATCTGCAAGGCCCTGCTCAGACTGTCGGCGAGCACATTCCTCTTGCCAGGAATGAAGCGAGCTGATAGTGTTATCGAGTGGACTTCGGTCCACCTCAGAATCTCTACTGCAAGATGGGATAGCTGCTGCGAAAAAGTGCCTCCCTGCTTGTTGATATAAGCCACTACCGTGGTGTTGTCGCTCATCACCACCACGGAGCGACCCGCCAGAGTCCGTTGGAACTGTTGAAGAGCCAGAAAGACGGCCTTCAACTCTTGCAGGTTGATGTGCAGGCACTTTTCTGATTCTGACCAAAGGCCTGAGGTCCTCTGGTTCAGAACGTGCGCCCCTCACCCTTCTTTTGACGCGTCCGAAAACAGAGTCAATTCCGGGGGGAGGACGAGAAGACTCACTCCCTTCCGCAGGTTCTCGTCGAGCAGCCACCACCGCAAGTCTGTCCGTTCCAAAGATCCTATCGGGATCAGAATGTCCGGGGAATCGGATCCTTGATTCCACCGGGACTTGAGCTGCCACTGCAGGGATCTCATCCTGAGGCGGCAGTTTGGAACCAGACGAGCCAGGGAGGACAGGTGACCTAAGAGACGCAACCACGACTGGGCGGGGAGCTCTTCTCGCCTGAGGAAGGGTTCCGCCACCCTCCTCAGCCTTGCTATCCTGTCGTCTGATGGAAAGGCTTTGTGGAGATTGGTGTCTATCAGCATGCCTAGATAAACCAGTCGTTGGGACGGCTGCAGAGAGGACTTCTCAAGGTTTACCACGATCCCCAGATCCTGGCAAAGACCTAGAAGCCTGTCTCGGTGCCGAAGAAGGGTCGACTCCGAGCCTGCTAGGATCAGCCAGTCGTCCAGATAGCGAAGGAGACGAATGCCGTTCCTGTGCGCCCAAGATGAAATCAGGGTGAACACTCTGGTGAACATCTGAGGAGCTGTGGAGAGAACGAAACACAGCACCTTGAACTGGTAGATCTTGTCGTCTAGGCAGAATCTCAAGTACTTCCTGGAAGACGGATGGATTGGGATCTGGAAGTACGCGTCCTTTAGATCCAGTGTGCACATGAAGTCTTGTGGTCTCACCGCAAGTCTGACCGTGTACGCTGTCTCCATGCTGAACCGGGTTTGCTTGACAAACCCGTTCAGATCTGAGAGGTCGATGACAGGTCTCCAGCCTCCAGACGCCTTCTTTACAAGAAAGAGTCGACTGAAGAAGCCTGGGGAGCCGTCGACGACCTCCTGGAGAGCACCCTTCTTGAGCATGGTCTCGACTTCGGCCCGAAGGGCCAGCCCCTTTGCCGATCCCGTGGCATAGGAGCTCAACGACACTGGATTCGCTGTCAGGGGAGGTTGAGATGTTGTGAACGGGACGCGATAGCCTTGGCCGATCACTGAAACCGTCCAAGCATCGGCCCCGTGTTGCTGCCACCTGCGGACGCAACGTTAAAGGCATCCCCCCACAGGTGGACACGCAGAGGGACTGCCACCCCTAGGGTTTGCGGCCGCGGCCGCTACCCCTAGGAGTCTTGCCTCCCCTGGAGGACTTGCCGCCCCTCTTGACCTTGGCTGGAAAGGGCTGGGGCTTAGACACCACCTTCTTAACTGCCGGTGCCTGCTTCGGTGCCTGCTTCGGAGCCTTATGAGGCTGCTGCTGCTGTTGCGGCGGAGCTGGAAGCTTATAGGGCCGAGCTGTAAGGGCCCTATGGAGGAGGGAGTCCGTGCTAGATTTCCTCCACCTCTCAGCCGTTCGCTCCATATCCTGTGGCTCCAACAGATTCTCCACAAGTAGGGAAGTATGTCTGAGCCTACAGACATCCACGGCAGGGACCTTCGGGTGGAATCTCTCGGTCACCGCATCGCGCCGCTTCAACACCGAGTTGGCCCACAGGGTGGTGACCTGGTGCGCCAGGAACTCGATGGAGCAGGTGCCCGAGAGTAAGAAGGTCTCCCGGGCCTTCCTATTGGTCTCCTTAGACAAGTCCTCGGAGCGCAATAGGATGCCCAGATTTCCTAGCCATATATCCAACCACGAAGTGGCCTGCATGGCGCACTTCGCGACCTTCTCATGGCTCAGGATCTCCGACGCCGAGAACGACACCTGCCGGGCAGAGAGCTTCTCGAGGGGAACTCCCTTAGCCAGCTCCTCCACGTTGTGATGGAGAGGAAGAGCGAAACTGGACTCACCCAAGATCTCAAAATACCTCCTCTGCTGGAGACGAGGAGGAGGGTTGAGTTTGTTCCCGGCAGAGGAACGACTGGAGGAGGCAAGAATCGCGAGCTGGGTGTTGGCCCTGGCTCTGGCACTTTTCAGTCCCCGAGACCAGGGCAGAGCCGCACTGGACTTAGGGGCTTTCTGAACGTCGAACACTTCGTCCAAGACTGTGTCTTTGCCTTCTCGGGGGGCGATCACGGGGTCCATGAACCCGTTGAGTTGCCTCATCAGGCTCAGGACCTGCCAGAAGGCATGTTCAGATTCCTGCTGATCTCCTCCTTGCGGGATGGCAGCTAAGTCTCCTGTCCCCAGAATCTCTTCCTGGGGCGAAGCGTGGACGTTCCCCCGGGGAGCCGCGGGTTCCTGGCGAATCCTTGAGGACGATTTCGGGATGGTCTTGGAGTCCTTGGGTTCCCTCCTGGGAGGGATACAGGATCCCAACAAAGAGGTTCGAAGAGCCCCTTCCGCACGAGACGATTCTCCTCCATGAAGAGAAGGCTCCCCCCTTGGTGCTGCGGGGAAGACTATCGCTTCACTGGACTCACCCGAGGACGGAAAAGCCTCGTCCACGGGAGAAGGCGAAAACCCTTGCGCAGGGGAAGGGGCCTTCCCGACAGACCTTCTAGGAACCAACTTCTCCCTGGGGGAAGTCACCACGAAGTCCACTCCTCTCTTTCTCTTCAGCGTAGGTGAGGCAGCCGTTGGTTTGTTGCCCTGATCGGCGAGTGCTGGTTTCATTACCCTCACTAACGCCCGTATCAGAGGACCAAACCAAGTCTGTTGTTCCACGGACACAGAGTCCGAAATCCTCGCTGGAGGAAAAGGGATCGGGCAATCCTTCGGAGTGGACACCACTGGACCTGCCTGAAAAGGAAAAGGGGAAGAAAGACGCACTAACCTCTCTGAAGTGTCTTCCCTGTCCTGTACAACAATCCTGCGTTTTGATGGAGGCGATCCAGAGCGCGGTCTTGTAACACGCGTTCCTGCTGCTGTCACTAGCTGTGAAATTCGGCGCGAACGGTGGTCGCGCGGGCGCGCAGGCGAGCGGTCACACGGGCGCGCAGGCGAGCGGTCACACGGGCGCGCAGGCGCGCAGGCGAACAAGCGCGTGGGCAAGCCGGTGAACGAATGCGTTGGCGCGACGGCGAGGGAACGAGTAGCCGCGTGGGCGAGTGAGAACGTTCCGAAGATCGCTGGCGACGTTGGTCAGAAGACCTGTAGCGCGTGGGAGAGCGATTGCGAGCAGGCGATCGGTGGTGAGCAGGCGATCGGTGGTGAGCAGGCGAGCGATGGTGCGTTGGTGCATGGTGATGCGTTGGCGAGCGATAGCGCGTAGGTCGTGCAGGCGAACGATCGCGCGAGGGCGAGCTAACAGAGGGCGAACCATGTCCTTCTAGAACCTCTGGGCGACGGCGCGTTGGAGAACACATGCGGGCAGGCGATAGGTCACGCGGACGGTCCGGAGATCGCCATGTTCAGGTGATCGCTGACGCGTAGGAGAACGCTGACGAGCAGGCGATTGTTGAATCGTCTGTGATCGCTGGCGAGCAAAAGGGCGACGCGTGGAATCCTGTGAAGGAACAGTCGGCGCGGCGCGTTCACGAACAGGAACAGGAAGCGCGTAGGCGAACCTGTGTTTTAGAAACAGGCGCTGGAGAATGCGGGCGATGTTGTGCAGGAACAAGCTGAGGATCGCGAGAGCGCTCAGGAGACTGATGGCGCGCAGGGTGCACAACAGGAACTGCAGGATACTCGGAGACCACAGGGGAGCGCTGGCAAGCAGAAGGGCGATGATCCTCAGAAGAGCGCTGACGAGCAGGAGAGCGCCTGTGCGCTAACACTGCAGAAGGGCAAGCAGGGGAACGCTGGTGCGCTGGGCGCTCTTCAGGAACAACAGGTTGAAGGATGTCCTCAGGAGAGCGCTGGCGAGAAGAAGGGCGAACATCAGGAGAGCACCGGCGAATAGGAGATCGCTGACGAACAGGTGAGCGCTGACGAGCAGGAGAGCGCCTGTGCGCTAACACTGCACGTGTAAGGGAAGAATCCCTTTGCCCCGAAGGGACTGTTGCCCGTCGGAAGACGCGGTCAGGTTGCTGAACATCTGCCCCAGAAGGTGAAGGTCTAGCAGGCGTAGGAGACCGATCCCCAGAGAGGTCTAATGAAGCTGGAGCTGCAGGCTGTTTACGGCGGGGAGAGTCCCCTTCGGAGGAAGAAGATCCAAAAAGGCGCCTCTTAACACCCTTATAAGGAGACGGGAGGCCCTTGCGACGCAGCGGACGGTGAGCCTTACGGCGAAGGCAGCCACGAGGAAGATCGTCAGGACCATCAGTCCTCCGAAGGGGAGTCTCAGTCAAAGCACTCCCCTTAGAGGAAAGCTGGACAGCAGAAGAGGACGTACTGGTACGTTTCACAAAATTAATCCCTTTACCCCCATAGACGTACCGGTTCGTCCTTGCAAAAACATGCTATAAAAATTTTTTTTTCATATTTTTGATATTTTATTTGAAAAAATTCAGGCATTTTCCAAGAGAATGAGACCAACCTGACCTCTCTATGACAAAAATTAAGGCTGTTAGAGCAATTTAAAAAAATATATACTGCAAAATGTGCTGGGGAAAAAATAACCCCTTGGGGGTTAAGGGTTGGAAATTTCCAAAGAGCCTGGGGGTAAAAGGGTTAACAACTTGATGGCAACATCATCATTCTCATCAAAAATAGAAGGATGAGATTAACAGTATGTACATAACTCAAAAAGCATACCCAGAAAAAAGCTCCATGAGTTAGTAAACTTGCCATAGATAGTTAAACAACCACAAACTTCAATACAATTATTGAACTGAAACAGGAAATTCTTAAATTCAAGTTTATCAGCAGTATGCTAACAAAAAAAACATTACACTTCAAGTTGTGGCAACTCGAACATAATTGATGACAATACGTACCCAGCACAGAGCCATAGCTTTTAATTCATGGTAATTGACCAACCACTACTCAAAAACCATGGACTTCTGCCAGGAATCATTATCAAAAACATTCAAAACCCCACAAATACATTTAAAACCAGTCTTATTTTCAACAAACAGTTTATTGCACCCTTCAATAATTTTACCCAGATGATTACCTTCATCATACCTATTTAGACGTTATGTTAAAAGACATTCGAAAACTTTGGATCAAGAAGTTATAGAAACTGGGTGGTAATCAGCTGGAATAGTTACCACTGACACATTTACATAATGGACGAACTTTAACAACTCTACAAGTGCTAAAAGAACCTCTTCTTGCTAACTTGCAGAAAATAACAACCTGGGAGCTAAGAAATCAGCAGCCTTCATAAAAAAATTACCAAAACTCCTAAACCCTTACAATACACTAAGATTGATTGATTTAAATAAAATAATCAAATAAGAATAACTTATGAATCATAAAACAGAAATAAGATGCCTCAAGATACTGATTTTCTTAAAATAAGTAGTCAACACTTTGTCTTGCCTTAACCATAATAAATTAAATTTTCGAAATTAACTATATAAACAAACCATAGGGGTTAGAGAAAAAAAACTACACCACAACCAGGACACAATAATTATGCTTACCCATCAGTTTACATAAACCTAAAACTCCGAAACTAACTTAGGTTAGGTTATATCAATAGCACTTTCAGTAAATACGTTCATAATACACCTATTTCCTGAAACAAATATCAAAAATTAACCTGAAACATAAGAAACCATAACCAAAGGTAATCTTATAATGGGGACATACAAAGTAGTTCAGGCCAAGTGTTACATAATTACATTCAGTCTTGCCTAGCCTAAGCCAGCCTACGATATACAAACAAAATCAGTGTTTGCTTACTCGTTGCACTTCGGTTTTCCCTCAAAATCAACCTATACCACAAAAACTCACCTAAGAGCAGTATATCTAAGTTTAGGAACTCGAAGAACATAAAAAAAACAACAGTATAACTATGAGAGGTTGGCAAAATTACCTGCATTTGACGACCAAACCAGAATCAGGATGGGTTAGCCCAAAAATCCCCAGAAATCATGATAAAAAATCCCTAAAACGACCCAAAAATCCCAATTTTCAAAAATTCTTTCTTCTGATCATGTAGGCTTAACTAAGATAGAAATTACTCACTATACTTCATATAAGTGCAAGCATACTCACTGCAACAATATACAGGGTTACTCATCTTTGTTTCATCTTCATAGAAATTTGTACAAAATATCCCCACCAGACACCCAAAATCCCCAAATCTTGGGATAAATAAAAATATCTGGCAACACTGAGGACGATCTGTTCTATAAGGTCGAATCTGATTGGTTGGATTCGATCACGTGACATAAGGGCGCCATACTGAATTATTGGAATCTTCTTGGACTTCCTTTTGGAAGGATTTTCATAATTTAAAAAAGATTATAGCATGCTGTGTAGGAGTGGGGTATTCAGCACAGCCTGGGAAAGGTAAAATGATATACACGTTCCCTATAAAACTCACATAAAATACGACAAGAGGAAATAAAAGTGATAAGAAATCATTAGAAAAGACACATTTCGCTTAAGATCTTTTTGCTCTACTCACATAGAGTAGATGATTTTCATTTTTACAGCTATTAATACCATACCATGAGGATTTATATTGATAATTTATTCATTTGTAATGTGTATAGTTAATTATATTTGATTTTATGTTCAGGAACATTTTGATGTGGATCAATACGAACTGGAAAGAACTGATGGGCCTAAAAATTATTTTTTTATGTAGGTTATTTATGTATGCGCATATTATTATTATTATTATTATTATTATTATTATTATTATTATTATTATTATTATTTGCTAAACTGCAACCCTAGTTGGAAAAGCAGGATGCTTAAAGTACAGGGTCTCCAACAGGGAAAATACCCCAGTGAGGAAAGAAAACAAGGAAAAATTGAGTATTTTAAGAAGAGTAAAATTAAAATAAATAGTTCCTATATAAACTATATTAACTTTAGCAAAACAAGATGAAGAGAAATGATATGGAATAGTGTGCCCTCAAGCAAAAGAACTCTAACCCAAGACAGTGGAAGGCCAAGGTACAAAGGCTATGACACTACCCAAGATTAGAGAACAATGGTTTGATTATAGTGTCCTAGAAGAACAGCTTACCATTGCTAGAGTCTCTTCTACCCCTACCAAGAGGAAAATAGCCACTGAAAAATTACAGTGCAGTAGTTAACCCCTTAAGAGTAAAAGAATTGTTTGGTAATTTTAGTGTTCTTGGGTGTATGAGGACAGAGGAGAACATGTAAATAAACCAAATTATTCGATGTATGTGTATATATATATATATATATATATATGTGTGTGT
>NC_090747.1:112195865-112253365 GCF_036898095.1 Palaemon carinicauda | reverse complement strand
CATTAGTATCTGTCTTCTCGCTGTGCTAACATTATCATCGTCATTAGCTAGATCACAAAATTAGAATACTTGATTCTCGTATATACTGCACAAGGGTCTCATCTTTCATTTTAAAATCTAAATTCTATAGAATAAATTACCTTTTTTGAGAATCTATTAACTAGATTATTATCATTATTATTATTATTATTATTATTATTACTAGCCAAGCCACAACCCTAGTTGGAAAAGCAAGATGCTACAAGCCCAAGGGCTCCAAAAGGGAAAAGTGGCCCAGTGAGGAAAGGAAATGAGGAAATAAATGAACGATGAGAACAAATTGACAATAAATCACTCTAAAAACAGGAACAACGTCAAAACAGATATGCCATATATAAACTATTAACAACGTCAAAACAGATATGTCATATATCAACTATAAAAAGACTCATGTCAGCCTGGTCAAAAAAAAAAAAAAAAAAAAAAAAAAACATTTGCTGGAAAAGAAGATTCTGACAAATTCCTAATTAACAAAGTTTGTAAGTTAACATGGAATAAGTTAAATTATCAGAATTGACCTGAATTCTATAAATACTGTACATGGAATGAGCCAGGTGGGCTTTTCATCAAATATTCATTGGGCAACAAAATGTGCCCAATCTGCAGCCCGACAGTATGCCAGCTGCTGATTGCAGTAGTCATACGTATTGAACGGGGGATGTATGATAATACCATCCATATTCCTATTAATGCCAGAATTGTTTAGACTCATAATATTTCTACATTAACCAGACAACTGACAATATAAAAAAAGAAAATTGAAATCCAAGCTTAATGATTATGAAGTGCCACCCTTGTAAACTGTCAAGATGACTATATAATGGTAGTCAGCCCTACACTAACCATATTGAATGGCGATTAGTGCTGGGTAGAAGATGAACAGAAAGCAACAATGGTAATTATAAGTATGTTGCTATTATTATTATTATTATTATTATTATTATTATTATTATTATTATTATTATTATTATTATTATCATTAGTCAAGCTATAACCCTAGTTGGAAAAGCAAGATGCTATAAGCCCAAGGGCTCCAATAGGGAAAAATAGCCAAGTGAGGAAATAAAATAAAGAAATAAATAAATGATGAGAACAAATTAACAATAAATCATTCTAAAAACAGTAACAATGTCAAAACAGATATGTCATTTATAAACTATATAAAGACTTATGGCAGCCTGTTCAACATAAAAACATTTGCTGCAACTTTAAACTTTTGAAGTTCTACCGATTCAACCACCCGATTAGGAAGATCATTCCACAACTTGGTCACAGCTGGAATAAAACTTCTAGAATACTGTATAGTATTGAGCCTCATGATGGAGAAGGCCTGGCTGTTAGAATTAACTGCCTGCCTAGTATTACGAACAGGAAGGAATTGTCCAGGAAGATCTGAATGTAAAGGATGGTCAGAGTTATGAAAAATCTTATGCAACATGCATAATGCTACATGAGTTTACAGATCTGACTGATAGGTAATGAAGAAGTATGGTGTCTCGAGATACAGTTAAAAACTTATTTCTCAACAACCAACTATTTGTTTGGGGACTAATTTTTGATGACACACAAAAACTTGCAGGGTGGTAAGAAAGGAAAGAAGGATACTATGTAACCCTACATACTTTAACAAAAAGTAGAGTTCAAAAATTATTAAGAGAAATAAAAATGTAAATATTTTCCATGGGTCATTGTACAACATAAATAATGTAATACGCAGAAATAATTGATGCACATTGATAAAACATTTTACATGTAACGATACAAATACTTTACTGTAATCATAAAACTACCTAAAACTATAAAAACTGCACCACATCAGATCGGAATAAAATTAACTGTATGCTATTTTCCATTATACAGTACTGTATACAAAAACCATAAACTCGTTCCAGAGTGAAATTAATTAAAGTAACCATAAAGACTGTATAAAAAATAATTTCTTACATAAACTATTTGTACCTCTCACTTGAGGTAATTTGAGCAAATTAGAAGGTGGCATAAGAAAATCTACAATTTAATACATTTTTATGACAGGCAGTTTTAGGTGTCATGTTGATCCTGTGTTATATACAAGTCATTTTTTGTTATTCTCCACAGCTAGCATGAAAACCAGAAACTTAATTTTACAACTGACAAAAAATAAGACATGTACATACCTGAGAAGTTCTCCCATATTTTAGAATCGATAGGAATTGAAAAGAATACAACTCCAGCACTAACTCGAAAGGGATGTTTGCATATATGAAGGGTAGACATATCTTCACAGCAATCCAGCAGCATCCCTGAAATACAATGTATGAGATTAAGGGCAAATTACATGATCCCAGAGACATAGAAAAAAAAAAAAAAACATGATTAGCTAAACCAAGCATTAATAAATATAGCCTACGCTTATATACTTCCCCTTCTTGTAAGAAAGTTATACAATTACGATAGGTCTATGGATTCTCAAGGGTAAGTTAACCGAGTTACATTAAGCTAGGCTACCCCCTGGTCGGATTATTTCTCATACAGTATTCCACTAGAACTGTAAAACCGTAACCCCCAACTACTTAGGCCTAGTTGAGGCTATCATTATTCTTAATTTAGCTGGCTATATGCCTACCCAGGATCTAGCTCCTAGATTAAGCTTTAAAGACCTTTATCACTACCAGAACATAAAGTTAAGATGAGAGCATTCATATACTGTAGACCCTTAAGGTGTCAAGTAAACGGAATGAAAATAGAAGATATAAGAAATTGTGTAAAAAAACATTTAAAATAATAAAAAAAAGAAATTTTTACGGAAAATATAGAAGAAATGATAAAACAAAAGAAAGTAATGAAGAAACTATGAATTGTACACTAGAATAGTCTACAGCCTTAAACAAGTATTGAAGAAATGGAAGCAGAAAAGATATCTTGGCTATAAAATCAAAGTTAAAATGCTTGGCATTAAAAAAAAATTTTGTGGGACAATACACAGATAAAGTTTATACCCACATAAAGAAGTCAGTAATGCCTAAAATTATGTAATATTAACAGTTTAAACTGGGAGAGTACATACAGTATATTGTAAATTTTCCTTGTTATTAAAATCTTTTAAAAACAAATCATTCAAAAAACATGCTGAAATCTATTAGAAATCCCACGCAAAAATATTTGGCACTCAAGCGCTAGTACCTATTCTTGGACGTTTAACTTAACTCATCCTAGCCAAAAAAAATATATATACAAGATAGAAATATTGGATACTGTCTTATTTCACTTTAAATCTAATAAAATTTCCTTTCATTGATATATACTGTCACATATTTTATAAAAAATATTAAAAAATAAACAATAAAAGAAAAGAAGAAAAATAATGACTGGATGTAAAATATAGAATATTGTACATCCTGTGGCACTCAGAAGGTTAACAACTACGGCACCAAAACATTTGCAGACATATGTTGTCAGTCACACAAATTTTTCAAAGTTCTAGTGAGATCTGAATGCTGTCACTTAATGAATTGTTGGTGAGAATGCCAAACTTTATTTCGTTTTTCATGGTGAATTGTGTGAATCCAGATCATGCTGAAAATTTATTGGCTCTTTTCCCATATGTTTATCCAATCAACTACTGTATGACCTTGAAATTTAGGTGTAATTTTAGAAAAATCGTTTCAATTGAAAAAACTGATAACTTGTTTAATGCAGACTTTCAATATGTGTTAAGTAGACACTGTATTGGTAAAATTTATGGTAAATTTAATTATCTGAAGCCATAGGTTAGTTTTGCATGGCAAACAGCTTCCAATAATGACTCTTAGTTTTGCAATATGACCTCTTGAATTTTCCTGTATGTATCAGTATATTGACAGTAATGGTAAATATAAATAAATATGTTGTGCAAACTAATGCAAAATATCTGAAGGGTAATTCACAGAAGTGCAAATTACAATTTGCAACTTCTTATCTTGAATTGGGTTAAGTAATATAGCTAGCCTAAGCACATACGTGATTTATCAAAGGTATTTAAAGTTATGCATAGTAACATGTTATTTTTATTAGTAAAATAAATTTTTGAATATACTTACCCGATAATCATGTAGCTGTCAACTCCGTTGCCCGACAGAATTCTATGGAGGGATACGCCAGCTATCACAATACTAGAAGGGGGTGTACTTACCAGCGCCACCTGTGGCCAGGTACTATAGTACTTCTTGTTGACACCTCCTCAATTTTTCTTCGGTCCACTGGTTCTCTATGGGGAGGAAGGGAGGGTCGATTAAATCATGATTATCGGGTAAGTATATTCAAAAATTTATTTTACTAATAAAAATAACATTTTTCAATATTAAACTTACCCGATAATCATGTAGCTGATTCACACCCAGGGGGGTGGGTGAAAACCAGTGTACAAGATTAAAGGATAGCTAAGTATCCCATATTTCATATAACAGTTATCTCAAATAACAATGAAATAATAAGTACCTGGTAAGGAAGTCGAATTGAACCGTTACTCTGCCTCTTTTTTAAGTTCGTCTTCCTTACTGAGCGCAGCGTTCCTCTTGGAGGCTGAATCAACTCAAAGGTGCTAAAGTATATAGGGCTGCAACCCCTACTAAAGGACCTCTACACAACCTCTAACCCAGGCGCTTCTCAAGAATGAATAGACCACCCGCCAAATCCAAAGGATGCGGAAGGCTTCTTAGCCTACCGTAACAACCATAAAAACAACAATAAAAGCATTCAAGAGAAAGGTTAAAAAAGGTTATGGGATTAAGGGAATGTAGTGGCTGAGCCCTCACCTACTACTGCACTCGCTGCTACGAATGGTCCCAGGGTGTAGCAGTTCTCGTAAAGAGACTGGACATCTTTAAGATAAAATGATGCAAACACTGACTTGCTCCTCCAATAGGTTGCATCCATTATGCTCTGCAGAGAACGGTTTTTATTAAAGGCCATCGAAGTAGCTACGGCTCTTACTTCGTGGGTCCTTACCTTCAGCAATGCAAGGTCTTCCTCCTCTAAGTGAGAATGGGCTTCTCTAATCAGAAGCCTTATATAATACGAAACCCCGTTCTTGGACATGGGCCTCGAAGGTTTCTTGATGGCACACCATAAGGCTTCTGACTGTCCTCGAATAGGTTTAGACCTATTAAGATAATACTTGAGAGCTCTGACAGGGCAAAGAACTCTCTCTAGTTCGTTACCTACCATGTTGGAGAGGCTAGGTATTTCAAACGATCTAGGCCAAGGACGTGAAGGAAGTTCGTTCTTTGCTAGGAATCCGAGCTGAAAAGAACATGTTGCAGATTCGGTCGTGAAACCAATGTTCTTGCTGAAGGCATGAACCTCACTGACTCTCTTAGCTGTTGCAAGGCAGACGAGAAAAAGAGTCTTGAGGGTAAGGTCCTTGAAGGAAGCTGACTGGAGAGGTTCGAACCTAGGTGACATAAGGAACCTTAAGACTACGTCTAGGTTCCAGCCTGGAGTGGATAGACGACGCTCTTTAGAAGTCTCAAAAGACTTAAGGATGTCTTGAAGGTCCTTGTTGGAAGAAAGGTCCAAACCTCTGTGGCGGAGAACTGAAGCCAACATACTCCTGTACCCTTTAATCGTAGGGGCTGAAAGGGATCTCTCATTCCTAAGATGTAATAGGAAGTCAGCTATTTGGGTCACAGAGGTATTGGTAGAGGATACTGAATTGGCTCTACACCAGCTCCGGAAGACTTCCCACTTAGATTGGTAGACTCTACGAGTGGAAACCCTTCTTGCTCTGGCAATCGCACTGGCTGCCTCCTTCGAAAAGCCTCTAGCTCTAGCGAATCTTTCGACAGTCTGAAGGCAGTCAGCCGAAGAGCGTGGAGGTTTGGGTGCAACCTGTCTACGTGAGGTTGACGTAGAAGGTCCACTCTTAGAGGTAGAGTCCTGGGGATGTCGACTAGCCATTGAAGTACCTCTGTGAACCATTCTCTTGCAGGCCAAAGGGGAGCAACCAGCGTCAGCCGTGTCCCTTCGTGCGAGATGAATTTCTGCAGAACTTTGTTTATTATCTTGAACGGTGGGAATGCGTAAAGGTCGAGATGGGACCAGTTCAGTAGAAAAGCATCCACATGAACTGCTGCAGGGTCTGGAACTGGGGAACAGTACAGCGGAAGTCTCTTGGTCATGGAGGTGGCAAACAGATCTATGGTAGGTTGACCCCACAAGGTCCAAAGTCTGTTGCACACACTCTTGTGGAGGGTCCATTCCGTGGGAATGACCTGATTCCTTCTGCTTAGGCGATCTGCTGAGACGTTCATGTTGCCCTGAATGAACCTCGTGACCAAAGTGAGGTTTTGACTTCTTGACCAAATGAGGAGGTCCCTTGCGATCTCGTATAGGCTACTCGAATGGGTCCCTCCTTGCTTGGAGATGTAAGCCAAGGCTGTGGTGTTGTCTGAGTTCACCTCCACCACTTTGCCTAGCAGGAGGGACTTGAAGTTCAGCAGGGCTAAATGAACTGCTAGTAGCTCCTTGCAGTTGATGTGGAGCGTTCCCTGTTCCTCGCTCCACGTTCCCGAGCATTCCCGTCCGTTCAAGGTCGCACCCCAGCCCGAGTCCGATGCATCTGAGAAGAGATGAAGATTGGGGGTCTGAATAGCCAACGATAGGCCCTCCCTGAGAAGGAGATTGTTCTTCCACCACAAGAGAGTGGTCTTCATTTCTTTGGTGACTGGGATAGAGACTGCTTCGAGAGTCAAACCCTTGTCCCAATGAGCTGCAAGATGGAATTGAAGAGGGCGGAGGTGGAGTCTCCCTAGCTCGACGAACAGGGCCAGTGATGAAAGGGTCCCTGTGAGACTCATCCACTGTCTCACCGAGCAACTGCTCCTCTTCAGCATGCTCATGATGCACTCTAGGGCTTGGCTTATCCTGGGGGCCGATGGAAAAGCCCGAAAATCCTGACTCCGAATCTCCATTCCCAGGTACACAATGGATTGGGAGGGAATGAGCTGAGACTTTTCTATGTTGACTAACAGACCCAGTTCTCTGATTAAGTCCAAAGTCCAGTTGAGACTCTCCAGACAGCGACGACTCGTGGAGGCTCTCAACAGCCAGTCGTCTAAGTAGAGGGAGGCTCTGATGTCCGATAAGTGGAGGAATTTTGCTATATTCCTCATCAGATGCGTGAACACCATAGGAGCTGTGCTTAGGCCAAAACACAGGGCTTGGAATTGGTAGACAACCTTTCCAAAAACGAATCTCAGGAAAGGTTGGGAGTCTGGATGAATAGGAACGTGAAAGTAGGCATCTTTCAAGTCCAACGAGACCATCCAGTCCTCCTGCCTGACCGCTGCTAGGACCGACTTCGTCGTCTCCATCGTGAACGTCTGCTTGGTGACATACGCATTGAGCGCGCTGACGTCCAGCACCGGTCTCCAACCTCCTGTCTACTTGGCCACCAGAAAGAGACGGTTGTAGAAGCCCGGGGATTGATGGTCCCGGACTATAACCACTGCCTTCTTCTGCACAAGTAGCGACACCTCCTGGTGCAACGCTAGCCTCTTGTCCTCTTCTTTGTAGTTGGGAGAGAGGTTGATGGGAGATGTGGTCAGAGGGGGTTTGAGGCAGAATGGAATCCTGTAACCCTCCCTCAGCCAACTGACAGACTGGGCGTCTGCACCTCTCTTTTCCCAGGCTTGCCAGAAGCTCTTGAGTCTGGCTCCTACTGCTGTCTGGAGATGCGGAGAGTCAGTTTTTTCCTTTAGAGGCCTTGGAACCTTTCCTAGACTTGCTCCTGGAAGAGTCTGGACGGGAGCTTCCTCGGCTGGGGGCTCTACCACGAAAGGGCGGTATGAACCTCGTAGCAGGAGTATCAGCCACTGGGGTGCGATAAGTCCTGGGGACTGAGGTAGCAACCTTAGACTTACGAGCCGATGAGGCTACAAGATCATGTGTGTCCTTTTGTATCAGGGCAGCAGACAAGTCCTTAACCAGCTCTTCGGGGAAGAGGAACTTCGAGAGCGGAGCGAAAAGGAGTTGTGACCTTTGACAAGGTGTAATGCTGGAGGAAAGGAAGGTACAAAGCTGTTCCCTTTTCTTGAGAACCCCTGATACAAACATCGACGCAAGCTCGCCAGATCCATCTCTAATGGCCTTATCCATGCAGGACATTAATAGCATGGCAGAATCCTTGTCCGCAGGGGAGCTCTTCTTGCTGAGGGCCCCCAGGCACCAGTCTAGGAAGTTGAACATCTCAAATGCTCTAAAAACACCCTTCAGGAAGTGATCAAGGTCTGAGAAGGTCCAGCAAACCTTAGAGCGCCTCATTGCAGTCCTACGAGGCGAGTCTACCAGACTTGAGAAGTCAGCCTGGGCAGAGGCAGGTACTCCCAAGCCTGGTTCCTCTCCTGTGGCATACCAAACGCTCGCTTTAGAAGTGAGCTTAGTCGGAGGAAACATGAACGAAGTCTTGCCAAGGTGTTGCTTAGTCTGCAGCCACTCCCCTAAGATCCTTAACGCTCTCTTAGAGGACCTTGCTAGGACTAGCTTAGTATAGGTAGACTTAGCTGGCAGCATGCCCAGCGAAAACTCAGATGGTGGAGAGCGGGGAATAGCAGAGACAAAGTGGTCTGGGTATACCTCCCTAAGCAGAGCCAAGACCTTACGAAAGTCAATAGAAGGCGGAGAAGGCTTGGATTCATCCACGTCTGATGAGGGATCCAGGTGTGCCGCCTCATCATCAGACGCCTCATCACCAGAGTGTAGCGAAGAGATCGGAAAGGTATGCTGAACAGCAGAGTCAGAACGAGCAGGAACAACAATATTAGTGGTTTCCTCTTCAAGAATCTGTTGAGGGAAAACCTGAGGCTCAGACTGCAAAGGCTGAACAAAAGAAGCAGAAGGTAGGCGCATGGGTGGAGGAGGCTGACTCCTGGCATGAGTGGCTGAACTCAAGGGTTGCGCTTGCTGAGTGGTTGGCGGAAGCGGAGTAGCAAGTTCCTGTTCCTGCGGTGTGAGCGGAGAGCGATGAGGTAGAGGCTGCGCAGAACGTAGTAAATGTCTCGCAAGCTGAGGCTGCTGAGGCGCAAGGCTAAGGTGTTGTGGTGCTTGCCTTGTGGAGGGTTGAGCTCGCTGCAGCGAGAGCTGAGGAGACTGACTCATGGACGGGAGAGGTTGTTGTACCTCAACCGAGTGTTGCATCACTGGTGGAGCAGCAAGTGGAAGCGGAGGAAGAGAGGTATAAGTCTCCTGATCCCATTGCTGAGGTTGCCTTAAGGAAGGCGGAGGCTGTACACTACTAGGAACAGTAAACTCAGAACGTGGCTCAACATCGTACGCCTGGCAGGCGGTACTGCGGTCAGGCGGAGCGAGCGCAGGCGGAGCGAGTGCAGGCGGAGGCGGAGGCGCAACCTTCTCAGCCCGACACTCACTCATCAAGACCGAAAGCTGTGCTTGCATGGACTGCAGTAGAGACAACTTGGGGTCGGCAGACACTACGGTCTGCTGAGGCAAAGCCTTAACAGCAGAGATCTGTTGCGGCAGAACCTTACTCCTCTTGGGCGGAGTGCAGTCGACTGATGACTGCGGCGAGTCCGAGCTGAGCCAATGACTGCAGCCCGGTTGAGCACTCGCGGACTGGACTCTGCGTTTGAGTGGTCTAGAGACCTGAGTCCAGCGTTTCTTCCCTGACAATAGATCAGCGGACGAGTAAAAGACGGGCTCAATCGTCTGCAGGTGGGAGTGACGGTCTCTGGAAGACACGCCCGCAACCACCGAGGATACTTCTGTGCGCCGATCAAGGCCTGCCGAACCCTTTTGCCCTTCGACATTGCTTCTCCCCTGGGCTTGGGAGCTTGCAAGAGGTCCCGGACTGGGAGGACGACTGGCACGCACAGAAGTATCCTCACGCACCACACTGACACTGACACTAGCACTTGGCACTGCACTGACACTAGCACTCGTCACAGCACTGGCACTAATTCCACCCACTGCACTCTTGACCTTAAGTTCCTTGACTTCGGCCATAAGAGACTTATGATCACTTACCACTGACTCTACTTTATCGCCTAAGGCCTGAATAGCACGCAAAACAACAGACATATCAGGCTGAGGGCAAATAGTAGGTTCGGGGGTAGCCACTACAGGGGTAGGAAAAGGTAGGGGATCATGAGGTGAGGAAAAAAGTGAAGAGTGAGAAGAACTCCTCCTAACTCTGCCTCTCTCTAACTTAGTTGAATACTTCAAAAGACGGACAAAATCAAGTTCCGAAAGTCCGGCGCATTCCTCACATCGATTTTCTAACTGACAGGGCCTATCCCTACAGTCAGAACAAGCGGTGTGAGGATCTACCGAGGCCTTCGGAATACGCCTATTACAAGACCTACATCGCCTATGGGTGGGGGCTTGTGAAATGTCAGACATCTTGAATCCAAAGAGTTAGCCAAGTGGGGTTTCAAAATCAAGCAAAAGATCGTTAACCGTTAATCAGGACTATATAAAAGCTATCTAAGCTAATATAAGAAGGTTTCCAGTAAAGCGACAGCCGAAATCAAAGAGAAATACTTCACCAAACCGTGAAAATACTCCAAGAACATAAGCGTATCCCAGAACGTCTTGCCGGAAGCACGACAGAGGAAAAATTGAGGAGGTGTCAACAAGAAGTACTATAGTACCTGGCCACAGGTGGCGCTGGTAAGTACACCCCCTTCTAGTATTGTGATAGCTGGCGTATCCCTCCATAGAATTCTGTCGGGCAACGGAGTTGACAGCTACATGATTATCGGGTAAGTTTAATATTGAAAAAAACAAGGTTAAGGAACATGGAGACAACACTCTTACGGTAAGTAAGGAGGATCCAGCCTCCTAGGTTAGGTTAGGTTAAGTTGTATTCCTACATATTTCTCATTCTGTGGTGAGTGATAGGGCCTCCTAGGTTGGGTTAGGGAACTAAGGGAGGTGGAATGAAGGACAAAGCTCCTCCCCGGGGAATATAATTGGTTAAGGTCGGTTTACATAGGGATAGTTCACTGGCGCCAGTAAACATCCCAGGTTAGTAAGCGGACAGATTGTCTTTGCACGGGGATAGTTTTCTGACCCCAGTAAATTATCCATATGTAAACCAGCCTTTAGGGTGCTTCAATGTATTCTACTCGTTTTGTGTTTTACTCAGTCAAAAAATCCAAAATTTACCAATAAGGTCCCAATTTATGTTATTACTAAGGAATTCCTATATCTGAAACTATTGTTTTCTTATAGAAATTACAGTCAAATTTATTTGAAATACACACTATAATGTAGATATATCCACTTTAATGTCCCAAACCCAGCCCTGGTCTGAACTGTTAAGGGGGAAAGTTGAGGTTAGTTGATGTCCAAAAGGAAAGAACTGGCCGCTGATATACAAAGGCTCCTATTTATAAAAAAAAAAAAACAATAAAGGTCTTGGTATCATTAAGTTCCCTAGATTTTCTAAATGGCAGAGTGACCTTAGTATGGTTATGACATAATAGGGAATCTGACATTCGTTCTCAAAATTGGAAGACCTATTTTGACAACTGAAGACTCAGTCAATAGGTTACAAGTATTTTAGCTTATTTCAAACTGACATTTTGAAATGAAGAGAACTGTAAACAATATGTGTATTTGGGGCTCCGTGTATTTTAAGGAAACCTTTGAACCTTCAGGCTATGAATGGCAATGTAAACTACTCTGAGCGGTAACCGAGATGATAGAAATGGGGGTGTATGTATGATAGCGGCCACTTGCATGTATGATTACAGCTAACTTAGAATACGGCAGTGTAAGGGGGGTCGCACGCCCCCCGTTATGTAAGTAGGCATGGACACGGTTTGTAGGTTAGGTGGGAAAGTTGAGGTTAGTTGATGTCCATTTGTAATCCACAAGGAAAGAACTGGCCGCTGATATACAAAGGCTCCGAACATTCAGTTACATTAACAATATTGGAAATAAGATAACAGGTGATAAATACACTAGAAATTACCAAAAGTAGGAATAAGATATCTTAAATATTGTACTGTAGACATGGATATAAGCAAATATTTGACTGTATAGTTATAAACTTTAAAATAATACAGTCGAAAATGGTTTTCAACGTATTTGTACCAGTAAGGTGACAGTACACAAAAACTTAGTTTTTTGGTGTGAACTACAAGAAACCTTAATCCAGTCCTTTTCTAAACCCAATTCTAATTACTATTATGATAAGAAACTTTCGTTAACTTACGTCAAATAAACGTTGAAAAGGATAATCACGGGGAAATAATTATACGTTTAACAGTAACTTTCCTTCTTTTACTACATTGACATATGACAGTTGAAACAGACGGTCTATTGACATAGTAGTTATTGGGTAGGTAAGCCTTGCGAACGGCTCACCAATTACCTGTCTCGCTTACTTCAATTTTAAATGTTAATTCCTTTACTTGAATGATAAATCGTTTTCACATCTAAGCTATTATTTTTTTTCCTTGATAGTATCTTTATTAAGCGCTAGTTATTTATCTACTTTACTTGCATCTACATACTGTAGTTTTCCATATAGTAGCATCGTGTTTTTTTTTAAAGATAACTTTTGCTGATATTTTTAGTGATTGGCATTTTTTCTGTACAGGGGCATTTTCAGTACCTTGTAAATGTTTAATATTTTGTTATGTTATATCAGTCTCTTTTCCAGAAGTTTTTCTTATTACCATTAACATCTTTACCAGTCAAGCTACATTATAGAATAGCTTTCACTCAATTTCCTTTCCTTTATAAGCAAACGTTACTAGCTTGAACTAACTTAGTTGGACATTGTCCTGTTCCTTACCTCTGCCACTCATGAGTATCCTTTAAAATTAATCATTATAGAATAGTTTTCTTTCCATGCAGAGCCTTACCCCTTTCCATCAGAAACTAACAGATCTATTCTTTACATATTCTCCTATGTCCTCATACACCTGACAACACTGAGATTACCAAACAATTCTTCTACACTCAAGGGGTTACTGCACTGTAATTGTTCAGTGGCCACTTTCCTCTTGGTAAGGGTAGAAGAGACTCTTTAGATATGGTAAGCATCTCTTCTACAAGGGCACTCTAAAATCAAACCATTATTCTCTAGTCTTGGGTAGTGTCATAGCCTCTGTACCATGGTCTTCCACTGTCTTGGGTTAGAGCTCTCTTGTTGGGTACACTTGGGCATACTATTCTCTCTTATTTCTCTTCCTCTTGTTTTGTTGAAGTTTATATAGGAGATATTTATTTTAATGTTACTCTTCATTAAATATTTCATTTTCCTTGTTTCCTTTCTTCATTGGGCTATTTTCCCTGTTGGAGCCCCGGGTTTTATAGCATCCTGCTTTTCCAACTAGGGTTGTAGCTTAGCAAGTAGTAATAATAATTATAATAATAATAATCCTTTCATTAAATTTATATTTGTCTTTTTTTTACATCCATTGATAACATATCCGTATCCTCTATAATCTTTCATTATTATTATTATTATTATTATTATTATTATTATTATTATTAAATGCTAAGCTACAACCCTAGTTGGAAAAGCAGGATGCTATAAGCCCAGGGGCCCCAACAGGGAAAATAGCTCAGTGAGGAAAGGAAACAAGGAAAAATAAAATATTCTAAGAATAGTAACAACAATAAAATAAATATTTCCTATATAAACAATAAAAACTTCAACAAAACAAGAGAAAGAGAAACTAGATAGAACAGTGTGCCTGAGTGTACCCTCAAGCAAGAGAACTCTAACCCAAGACAGTGGAAGGCCATGGTACAGAGGCTATAGCACTACCCAAGACTAGAGAACAATGGTTTAATTTTGGAGTGTCCTTCTCCTAGAAAAGCTGCTTACCATAGCTAAAGAGTCTCTTCTACCCTTACCAAGAGGAAAGTAGCCACTGAACAATTACATTGCCGTAGTTAACCCCTTGGGTGAAGAAGAATTGTTTGGTAATCTCAGTGTTGTCAGGTGTATGAGGACAGAGGAGAATCTGTAAAGAATAGGCCAGACTATTCGGTGTCTGTGTAGGCAAAGGGAAAGAACCGTAACCAGAGAGAAGAATCCAATATGGTACTATCTGGCCAGTCAAAGGACCCCCTAACTCTCTACCGGTAATATCTCAACGGGCGGCTGGTGCCCTTGCCCTTGTTTGGATCGAGAGTGGCCTTTTAATTTCCATAATCTCATTTTCTTTACCAAAAGCTTTCCATCCCATGCTTATCCTTTTGATTTCGGTCTCATTTCCTGGGGGAACACTTACTGTCTGTCCTAAGTACGTATATTCATTAACAATCTCTTGAGCTTCGTCCATAACCCTTATTTGTCGTCTCTGCATTTTCATTGAACATTATCTTAGATAATTTATTGAAGGAAATGCTTCACTCGTGTTTAATTCCCTGCATTTGTTTTAAATTCATATCTCCCTTCCATAAATAAAGCAAAAATTAGCGTGTTGACCTCAATTTTTCAGGCGTAGGTCTATCCAAAATCAACATATAATCTGTTTTGCTTCCATTTGCCAAGCCTTGTTTTTATTCATTATTCTCTTTCGTCTCCATTTGGACAGCATTCATTTCTTCATTCCTCACCATAACATCTTATGCCATTAGCATGTCGTTTTCTCTTTAACACACTTTTTCTTAACATTTCTCTTGTATTGACATTTTCCTCTTGTAGGAATGTTATGAAAGTTTCAAAATACATTCGAGTTTTCTTGATTATTCTACATCTATTTGTGTTCCTTCATCGGATCTATTTATTTATACATTTTAATGATAGAACGTATTATCTGTATCTTCAATATCGTACCATTTGCTTTTATGTTATCACCCAGAAAAAGATAGAATATAATAGATAAAACTGGGAAGATGAGAGGATGAGTGATAGTGGAAGCAAAATTTGACATGTATGAATAATTTGCTGATTCAGCTGTTCTTTATATGCATGAAAAGCGTGACCAATGACAAGAAGATAAAGGAATAATAAAGTAGAAAGAGTGGAACTAAGCTGTCTATATAGTTAATTTGGATCAAGCAGTTTTCTTTTTTTTGGGGGGGGAGGGGCCCGGGGGCAAGAAATGCAGACGTGAAATGTGGTTAAAGCATTTCATGACGAGCTCTGAATGAGCTGATGAAAAAAAATATGATTCAGAAATATTTGAAGAAAGATGGAGGCGAGATAGTCAGGAAAAGTATAAATAGAAAGGAGTTTATAAATGAATTATGAGATTGTAATGGAGAAAACATGTTTTAAGTATAGTAAGGATTGTTTTGATGTGGCACTGACCAAATCCATGATTATGTTGTACAATGCTTTAAGATTCTTGTCTCACATTTGAGATTCATCTCTGACTAAACACTTGGAAGGTGTCAGAGATTGTTATATTCCTTTCATTTTCCTCTGCTGGTAATTCCTATAAGATGACACATGCAAACGAATTCAAGACATTTCTTAACTCTTTTCCGTGCATCCACGCCTCTTCTTGTTATTTCACTTACGTCAATTCGTGACTCCAACTCCCAGCGTTGATATCTAATTGCATGCGCTTATCACGTTACATATTTGAGTGAGTAGGCGTCAGTTAGAGAACTTAGAGGCCGTGTGTGTGTGTGTGAGTTCGCAGAGGTGTGTATATATGGCACCTTCCGCGTCCGCAAATAGACCTTCGGGAGTGCGCGGTAGCCACGTCACGCCAAAAACCCCTGCTGAGACCGTGAGTCACACTCACCAGCATCAAGAAGAAGAAGAGGCCCTCTTCTTCTTCTTGATGTTCCACCATCGGGAGGAAGAAATTGTCTCTAGCAAAATACCCACACGCATATACCCCATCAGGCAGGCACGCGCGTGCACTTACACACACACACACACACACACATGTATCCCTAAAAACAAGAGGAACACAAAACAATGTTGAGAAAGGAGCATTCTTGTTAGCTTGGATGTTCAGCTGTACTTCGTAAGAGCTTAATATATCTTTGACAGACTCTCAGATCGCGTTGCCACAAAACCTCTAGAATTTCACTTGGCTATCTTTTCGGTGTAGCTTTGGTGATAGCACGGTTATTTATGTTAGTATTTTTTCGCGAATAAATTGTGGGATTGTTTCTGGCGATATTGGCGATCTGACGAAGTTGTTTAATTTGAGAGGTTCATCCATTTGTCATGGCTATCATATATGAAGACGCCGTGGTACTTTTGACGTATCATAGAGGCGGTTTTAGAGGCCTGAAATTAAGTAAAATTAATTTGAATTCTGAGCTCTGATTATTAAGCATTGGAGTTCAGAAATATTAACAGAAATAGAGCTGCAATGATATACAAATCAAGATGACAATTATCCAAAAAAAATTGTGTGTTTTCGAACAAAATGTTGAAGGAAATTCCTGCTTGAAATGTGAACACGTTAAGACTAAGAGAAAACATTTCTATTTTATATAAATTTAATTTTCTTTTATCTTTTAGTAGAATAATATCCTGTTGGCATCTAGACAAAAAAAAAATCCCCTTGTGTTGTTTTCTGAGTCTATTTCCCTGGTCAGTATTGGCATCTTTTAATTGTTTCATTTTCTTAATTTTTTTTTTTCAAATGTCTTTATCTCTGGGTTGTGACTCCTGTGTTGTGGAATTTTCCACTTCAAGGTTTAGAAGTTTCTTATAAGTTCGCCTGTAATTTGACCTACTTACTCATTCTTCTGAATTTTTTTATGACCCAGTGGAACTCATTAGCACTAACGCCAACCTTCTTAGAAGTTCATTAACGAATGTTAGAGGGAAAATATTAAGGCTCATTCAACCTTCAACGCAAATACATAATCTAAAGTTAATTATCAAATGTTCATGTATGTGTTTTGGTAATATTTGTGTCTAGTACTTTTGTGTGTATGTTTGTTTAACTGAGAGAGAGAGAGAGAGAGAGAGAGAGAGAGAGAGAGAGAGAGAGAGAGAGAGAGAGAGAGAGAGAGAGAGAGAGAGCCTTACTTACCTTATTGCCTTATTTTATGTTTGGGTTCCCCCAGGTCCCTCAGTGTGAGGCCCCTCGTATATCCACCAGAGAGTTGCTAATGCATCTTCCGGTGTATTTTGCATCTTCCAGTCTTGGATGGTCTGGGAGAGAGAGAGGAGAGAGAGAGAGAGAGAGAGAGAGAGAGAGAGAGAGAGAGAGAGAGAGAAAGAGAGAGAGAGATTCCCCTTTTCACGTTTTGGTCAATTACTGTGTGCCACTTACGTTTAAAGTTTAGGTCACTACCCTGCAGGAATAAAACGCACATTTCTCTCTCTCTCTCTCTCTCTCTCTCTCTCTCTCTCTCTCTTCTCTCTCTCTCTCTCTCTCTCTCTCTCTCTCTCTCTCCTGAGTGTGAATCATCCACCAGTTATCACATCATTGTGTTGCAGATGAAAAGGTTCACACTGTATCTGGTATGTGATTATATTCCTCAAAACCATTGCCAGGGTTTGCAAGTTCTAAACTGCTTAATGTGAAGATTTGCCCCTTTTCAAAAGTAAGGGTAAATATGACGGAAAACCCAATCCAGAGGAAAACAAGAAAAATAAACAAAGAAACTTGCCATTTTTTTCAGAGGTAATGGTAGACAAAGAAGTTGGGGGCTTACCACGAAAGAAAGCGTTAGAGTAAACGGTTTTAAGATTAATAAAAACAGAAGAAGAAACCGAGTTCCAGAGGATAGTAGTTGAGAGAATCAGACAGGAACGTGCATTCTTTGGAATGCTGATCTCATGCTCCAAGCTGTCTCGAGACTTAGCCAATTGGACTGTCCTGCTTTTTACCGGTACTTAGCTTCTTCTTGCTGTCTAAGAGTTTTCAGTCTTGCTGTCTATTTTTTTTTTTCAGTTTTGCTCTATAATTTTCACCTAGCACTAAACAGTTACGAAGCCCTAGAAATAGGACTCACTGGTTTGCAAATTCTTGACAGGTTCCAGGTCGTGGGCACGCTGCTAGGTGTGTAGATGGCAAAGTGGTCAAATCTGTAGAAAGCTAATTTTCATTAGTTACCTCCTACGCAGACAGCATAGCCCGATAGAGTGCCATAGTCAATGTTCCATTAATAGTAGTTATGGAAATGTGTTTTGTAACGGCTCCTATGGCCTTATGCACTTTTGGCTTTCAAGTTTCCAATGTACACTGAAGGGCAATTTCCATTGATTATACGTTTCGATTTCATATCTCGTTTATCGTATTCACTAAACTGTATGATACACATTACAAATTCAAATTCCCATACAGTTGGTTGCATTTATGTATAATATACTTCATTCTCTTCCACGGAAACATCAAAATACTTCGATTCTATTTAATAATAACAGTAATTATGACAATAACAGCAACTTCACGTATTCGGCCGCTCACCGTCATCGTCTTCTAAGACCTGGTAGATCCACACCAAATAAGAGAAACCCATATGAAGTGGGAATCACTGCTGCTAAATACGGTGTGCATATACCATGAAATGCACGTACCTAATTCATGCCCAAACCAAAAGGGCATGGGATTTGAATTCAACCCTGGAACGCGTGGATTACCTTCGAGTAGTCTTGCCAATAGATGTCGTCTTTCATCTTTTACTGTTACTTTAACAGTTTACTTAACCATAAATACTTTATTTATGTATGTATGTATGTATATATGTATGTATGTGCGTGTGTGTATGTGCGATTGTGTATGTTTAAGTAGGTGGTGCCATGCAAATGCATAATTTTGCAGTCTGGCAAGATTGATTGAAAAATACGCCAATGTAATTTTAATATAATGATGTTCTGACAGCCAAATACAGAACAAATGGCGTTCTGTATTGGTTCAATACAGAACGCAGCATCTCACTCTTAAATACAGAACGAATCTGTATTTTACAGAACGGGTGGCAACCCTATACATAGCCTACATTAATTAGTAATATTTCGAAACTGTTCGTTGTACAAAAACCTACAAACATTTTAAAGACCAAATCATCAACTTATAAGAATCCTGTTTATAGCAAAGATATGCTGTACAACAAACATTTCGTGATTTTCCCTTTCCTTGTTTTCTCTCTTCTAGTTCGCTTTTTCACATGGACTAGTACTACGCTCCCTTAAACTACTTATTTTCGATTCACGTCATATTTGTGTTGAATCTCGAAGAAAGATTGAACTAAAAGCTGCATGGATATGTAATTTGCCACCTATATTTCATTTCATAATGTGCCGATTAAAACGTTTATGTACTAAATATAAAAAAAAACCTCGAAGGTCTTTTTATTGTTTATATATATGACATATCTGTTTTTGACGTTGTTAATAGTTTATATAGGACATATCTGTTTTGACGCTGTTACTGTTTTTAGAATGATATATTGTTAATTTATTCTCATCATTTATTTATTTCCTTATTTCCTTTCCTCACTGGGCTATTTTACCCTGTTGGAGCCCTTGGGCTTATAGAATCTTGCTTTTCCAACTAGGGTTGTAGCTTGGCTAATAATAATAATAATAATAATAATAATAATAATAATAATAATAATAATAATAATAATAATAAACATCTTTTCAAAATTCAAATGTAAGTTACGTGCCAATAACCTGAATCAAAAGGAAGTTAAAGCCATAAAGCCTATTAACCTTTTTTGCAAAAGTTACATTCAATGAAGGAAAGAGACATCATCCATTTGATATATTTAGTTCATACAAACTTTGTGTAAAGATTTGCCGATTCGTAGTTAAAGAGAGAAGCAGACGACCTAAATTCTGTTTAACTTTAGCAAAGCGTCTTCTAATTCCGCTATTAACTGAAAGAAGAGGACGTATTAAGCTTTGTTTACTTCTGCAAGACGTGTTATAATTCTTCTAATGACTGAAGGAAGACATAATAAATTCTGTTTACCTTTTGTAAAAAGTATTATAATTCCTCTATTAACTGAAAGAAGAAGACCTGATAGCCTCTATGTCTTCTAATTCCTCTATCAACTGAAAGAAGAAGACATGATAACCTCTATGTCTTCTAATTCCTCTATTAACTGAAAGAAGAAGACATGATAGCCTCTATGTCTTCTAATTCCGCTATTAACTGAAAGAAGACATGATAGCCTCTACGTCTTCTAATTCCGCTATTAACTGAAAGAAGACATGATAGCCTCTACGTCTTCTAATTCCGCTATTAACTGAAAGAAGAAGATATGATAACCTCTATGTCTTCTAATTCCGCTATTAACTGAAAGAAGAAGACATAATAGACTTTGTTTACATTTGCAAAACGTCTCCTAATTCCTCTATCAACTGAAAGAAGACATGATAGCCTCTACGTCTTCTAATTCCGCTATTAACTGAAAGAAGACATGATAGCCTCTACGTCTTCTAATTCCGCTATTAACTGAAAGAAGAAGATATGATAACCTCTATGTCTTCTAATTCCGCTATTAACTGAAAGAAGAAGACATAATAGACTTTGTTTACATTTGCAAAACGTCTCCTAATTCCTCTATCAACTGAAAGAAGACATGATAGCCTCTATGTCTTCTAATTCCGCTATTAATTGAAAGAAGACATGATGGCCTCTATGTCTTCTAATTCCTCTATTAACTGAAAGAAGATATGATAGCCTCTATGTCTTCTAATTCCGCTATTAGCTGAAAGAAGAAAAGATAGACTTTGTTTACAATTTGCAAAACGTCTCCTAATTCTTGTAATAACCCAAAGAAGAAGACATACTAGATTCTGTTTACCCTGTGCTATCTTCCAAACATCATACATCACCTGAAGGAAACAGACAACGGACGCCCCAACAATCTATTTACCTCTCGCAGAGTTAAATGGGATGTAAGCCCTTCACAGCGAGGTAAAATATGAGAGGAGTGTACCCACCCGTAAAGAGAAAATAATAGTAGAAAAAGAAAAGTTTGTGTGTAGGTGCTGACGATCCCCTTATTAAATTTACCAACTTGGCAGGTGTGATATGTGTGACACAACTGACTTCTCGAGAGATTTCTTTAAATAACTTCCGTGGCGTCGTCAGTCGAAATAGACCCACCCAGAGACACGAAATTCTTGGCTCTAGGATTTGTGAACTTCGAAGAGGCTTGAAGTGTAAGTATTTATTATTATTATTATTATTATTATTATTATTATTATTATTATTATTATTATTATTATTATTATTATTATCTGATACTGGCCGGATAATATTATTATTATTATTATCCGATACTGGGCGGATATTATTATTATTATTATTATTATTATTATTATTATTATTATTACTATTATTATCATTATTATTATTATTACTATTATTATTATTATTATTATCCGATACTGGCTGGATATTATTATTATTTTTATTATTTCTATTATCATTATTATTATTATTATTATTATTATTATTATTATTATTATTATTATTATTATTATCTGATACTGGCCGGATATTATTATTAATATTATTATTATTATTATTATTATTATTATTATTATTATTATTATTATCTGATACTGGCCGGATATTATTATTATTATTATTATTATTATTATTATTGTTATCTGATACTGGCCGGATATTATTATTATTATTATTATTATTATTATTATTATTATTATTATCTGATACTGGCCGGATATTATTATTATTATTATTATTATTATTATCCGATACTGGCCGGATATTATTATTATTATTATTATCATTATTATTATTATTATTATTATTATTATTATTATTATTATTATTATCCGATACAGGCCGGATATTATTATTATTATTATTATTATTATTATTATTATTATTATTATTATTATTATCCGATACTGGCCGGATATTATTATTATTATTATTATTATTATTATTATTATTATTATTATCCGATACTGGCCGGATATTATTATTATTATTATTATTATTATTATTATTATTATTATTATTATTATTATTATTATTATTATTATTATTATTATTATTATTATCAACTTGCGTATACTATCAAGAAGTTAATCTAAAAATACCATTAACTCGCTTAGCAAAATTTTAGGGAATAATGTTGACATTTGTAAATAAAACATTAATGATATTAACAGAGGGAAATATAGTAGAATAATATACAAAATAGAAATTATTAAATAAAAATATAAGATTAAAATATGATATTTTTATAGGCAATGTATTTTATTTGAGTTTGCAAGAATGGGTAAGTTACATTGCCTACAATGACTCGATATAAGACATATCTCTATAGAGAAGTGATGATTCGTGTCTGAAATGCGATAAATCATGCAAAAATGGAGTTAGATTTTTGTGATGTAATGCCATCTGTTGGGAAAAACTTTCCCTAAGTGGCAGTCTCGATTACTTTTCTGGGAAAGGATGTCGAAAGCACAAAGAGAATGGATTTCGAGTTTGGAAAATTAATAAAATAGATTTTCAGAATGATTGTTCGATTTCAGTGTTGTGTAATATTTCCATTCTTAGATAGAGTTGAAGGATCTTGAAGGATTTTTCCTTTTATAATGCGGTTTTACCAATGTTTTTCGTGCATTTCGTTCTTTCCAAAAATATCTGTTTACTTTTTTGAGGTGATAGAGGTAACTCGCCCCTAGGCCTAGGGGAAATTTGCCCCCTCCCCTCCCCCCACCTTACTGAATGGGGTTGATACAGTATTTCCAACTGTATTTTAATATACTGGTAAAAATACAACGACAAACATCATCAATTGCAAAGTTAATGAACAATGCCAAAACGCTAAGAGCAACGCCATATACCTGGCCAAGGTCAAAGAAGACACTGATACTTGAATGCTTTGTCAAAGCCAAACAAATATCTGCTGCCCAGGCCGTCATGATTCATGTGGAGGTCAAGGGTGAAGCCATGTCAGCAGAAAACAGATTCAAGATAAAAGGTCAAGAAAAGGGTCAAGAAAAGGGTCAACAAAATCAAAACAATAGGTCTAGGTTGTCACTTTCCAACAGATATTTGTATTAGATGCTCATGATTTTAGAGGCAGGAGTTATTCAGGGCAACAGCTTATGACTTAATGGCTCAGACAATCAAAAGTCTCTATCTAACCCGGGCTCGAAGAAGGTTTAAAAAGCGTTAGGCCTTATTGCCTTTTTAGAGCATCAAAGGGTTATGAGAATGAGGAAAACGGAAGCAAGGAGAGAGTACCAGAAAGTCTCTCAAGTATTCTAATGTTAGTTGATAACAAACTCTAACTGTCAAATAGGAAATATATGTTTTATTGTTGTTACTGTTTTTAAAATACTTTATTTTAATTATTCATTCTAATTTCGTTTATTTATTTCCTTATTTCCTTTCTTCGCTGGGGTATTTTTCTATTTATTTACTTATTTCCTTTCTTCGCTGGGGTATTTTTCTATTTATTTACTTATTTCCTTTCTTCGCTGGGGGTATTTTTCCCTGTTGGAGCCCTTGGGCTTATAGCATCTTGCTTTTGCAACTAGTCTTGTAGCTTAGCTATTAGAAATAATAATAATAATAATAATGATAATAATAATAATAATAATAATAATAATAATGTACTGTTCACTGTGATTTATTATAGAAAGAATACTAGTAATAATAATATGATAATCCTATTTAATTTTCTTGCTAAGTTTGAGAATTTGGATGCTTATGCGAGGACTAATTATATTTCCCTTCTTTTTATCATATCACGTGACGACTGACAAAACTGCTCTCTCTCTCTCTCTCTCTCTCTCTCTCTCTCTCTCTCTCTCTCTCTCTCTCTCTCTCTCTCTCTCTCTCTCTCTCTCTCTCTCACTTATATAATTCTATTTTCTTAATTATTAGTTCATTTTGACATCATTAATTCAAGTAAGCAATATTAACGCTCTCTCTCTCTCTCTCTCTCTCTCTCTCTCTCTCTCTCTCTCTCTCTCTCTCTCTCTCTCTCTCTCTCTCTCTCTCACCTATATGATTTTATTTCCTTAACCATTTGTTCTCTAAATTTTGAGTTCGTTAATTCAAGTAAGGTTAACTCTCTCTCTCTCTCTCTCTCTCTCTCTCTCTCTCTCTCATCCATATGATTCTATTTTCTTAATTATTAGGCCATTTTGACATCATTAATTCAATAAAGCAAGGTTAACATGTCTCTCTCTCTCTCTCTCTCTCTCTCTCTCTCTCTCTCTCTCTCTCTCTCTCTCTCTCTCTCCTATATAATTCTATTTTCTTAATTATTAGTTCATTTTGACATAGTTAATTCAAGTAAGCAATGTTAACGCTCTCTCTCTCTCTCTCTCTCTCTCTCTCTCTCTCTCTCTCTCTCTCTCTCTCATTTACTCAAGTCCCTTCTCTCTCATTATGGCATATTCCCAAAAGCTCCTACAGATGAAAGTAAAGATTAATATGAGAAAAAATAAAATAAATATCTCACAGCTATCCACAACTGACGCAACTACATTTTATTCCCACCCCATTATGACGTAAGTAATGCAAAATACTTTTTAAGTATATTAAGTATATTACCTATGACTCGCTATAAGTAGATAGCGTTGGTATAACATGTTTAAATCGTGGGAAGTAAGTGTAACTACGGTGAAAAGTTTTGTGTGTGTGTTTGTACGTGTTTGTGTCTTGTTATTTATACGTTTTCTTTCGTACTCTCATCTTTATTCTGGTGTTTATTTAAGTGATTATTTTATTGCTAGTTTATTTCATTTTATTCGTTGGTTATTTTTTAAGTAAATAGGATTTATTATTATTATTATTATTATTATTATTATTATTATTATTATTATTATTAGCTAAGCTACAACATTGGTTAGAATAGCAGGATGCTATAAGCCCAAGGACTTCAACAGGGAAAAATAGCCCAGAGAGGAGAGGAAATAAGGAAATAGATATACTACAAGAAAAGTAATGAACAATTAAATTAACAGATTTTAAGAACAGTAACAACATTGGAATAGCTCTTTCATATAAATAAACTATAACAAAGATTCTTATGTCAGCCTGTTCAACTTTAAAACATTCACTGCAAGTTTGAAATTTTGAATTTCCAACGATTCAACTGCTTGATTAGGAAGATAATAATAATAACAATGATACAAAAACAACAATATAAATAACAACAATAATAATAACAATAATATTCTTGCATTAGATACCAGAGATTACATACATAGGCCTACCACGTTAAAGTCAAAGGCATTTTTAGGAACCTCTGTATAGTTTAGTCTGCTCTCTCCCTCGCCTACCTGTAGGCCTAGCCTAAATCCGAAAGCTCTTCGGCAAGGTATAAAGCAGTGAAAATATTTAGGCATAGGCTGCGAAAGGAAAATATCTAAACCAGGCCTAATAGAGCCATTTGCCATTCGCGTCTAGCTGATTAGTTTGGCCGCAACAGTCTTTTGCCCCGTCTAGACTGAAAAACTAACCAATAAATGTGTGTAGGCCTATAGATAGATAGATAGACAGACATTACGAATAACAGAATGTGTCCATAGAGATTGCAAAAGACGATGGATTGATGAACTAAGAATATTTGCGGGTGTGGACTGGCATAGAGAGGACATAAACAGACGCAAGTGGAAGGACATGTCTAAGGCATTTTTTCTGCAGTGTAATAACAACGGCTGATGATATATATATATATATATATATATATATATATATATATATATATATATATGTATGTATATATAAAGAGAGGGAGAGGAGGGAGAGAGAGACATGCACCTGTGCGTGTTTTCAATCAAAATCTGTGCTTATATTCTCTCCACGAATCTGAAACACCTTCACTCTGTTCGCGTGTCTTATCCATCTTCCTCGAGACATGTTGGACAGTCAGTTCCTTTCATTTTGTCACCAAACAATGAAGAAAATCGATGATCTCATTTTATTTTCATTTTTTCACAAAATAGACCCAATGCTCTTGCTGGAATTAACCTCCAAATTCTATCCTCGGTTTTATTTTGGCCCACTTCCGTTTTTGTTTTGTTTTTTGCTTTCTATAAGCACCTATTACAGGCTTATCCATGATTCGAACTTGAACATTTCAATATGCTTGCTTTCATTGTTTTCATTGCGCTAGGAATAAAGTTCATAAGTTCATGAGTCTTTTTATAGTTTATTTATGACATATTTGTTTTTGATGCTGTTAATAGTTTATATATGACATGTCTGTTTTGACGTTGTTACTGTTTTTAGAATGATTTATTGTTAATTTGTTCTCTTCATTTATTTATTTCCTTATTTCCTTTCCTCACTGGGCTATTTTTCCCTGTTGGAGCTCCTGGGCTTATAGCATCTTGCTTTTCCAACTAGGGTTGTAGCTTGGATAGTAATAATAATAATAATAATAATATACTTGAGACAAAAAGTCTCACGGAAGTTAAGATCTTTAAGACTTGAGTCTAAAGGTTCTTAACTTTTTCCTATTGCAAGGCCGCGTTGTGGAGATTTGCTGCTCCCTTGTCACTATTTCAAAACGGAAAGTCTTCGTAAGCGCTATAGACCGAAATTAACGCTATGCTAATGTTTACGAAGAAGGTAAAACAGTAAAACAGTTAAAACTCCCATTTCCGTTTAAACCAAATAGTAGGAACCGGTTTAGATCGAGGTAGGACTAGCGGAAACTAATAAATATTTAGTTTAGTCCGTCAAAGGCAAGGTGAGCTGTGGTATGTTTGTCAATAGACTTCCTGTGACTCATGGTTTGTGTTTATTGTCTAAATAACCCCAGGGTATATTGAGAATGCCGGGTAAAGAACACGGGACTGTTATTGCTATTGCGTCCTTTCCAACCTCTACAGTATGTTCAGGTGAAATAGGAGGTAGAATAACGCTGATAATAATTGTATTATTATTATCATTAATACTACCCTAGCTGTATTATTATTATTATTATTATTATTATTATTATTGCTTGCTAAGCTACAACCCTAGTTGGAAAAGCAGGATGCTATAATCCCAAGGGCTCCAACAGGGAAAATACCCCAGTGAGGGAAGGAAATAAGTAAGCACATAGAATAGTGTGACTGAATGTACCCTCAAGCAAGAGAACTCTAACCCTAAACAGTGGGAGAAGACAATAGCGTGATCTTTGAAGTATGTTCATTGCTTCTATAGAATATTTAACCTATCCGCCCTCATTGTAAATAAATATTTTTTTATTATTTTTCTCATGAACCAATGATGATTCGAGTTAAATTTGTACAATTTAAAGAACGATATTTATTAAAAAAAAAACTATTAAAATCAAGTTATTTTCGTGCTAAGGGAACTTTTTTTCATAGATTTCAAAATTCATTTCTAGCATATAAAACTCTTTCCTCACACGAGTACTTCAAATTTTGATTATTCATCAATGTTTCGCATAGGTCTAATCGGAAATATATTTATGGCTGCCTTTTTATCCTTAACTTATGTCTACAATGTCTATTGCTCTTTATAGCTACCTCCCTTGGCAGGCACATGATGTGATTTTCTTTTCTTCACATAGAGGAACACATAATCATGTCTCTATGATAAGAAAGTATTCTGACTTATTTTCTAAGTAACATCTATTTCTAATAAAGTCTATTTGCAAAGTACACAGGTTGGTTTTCTAAAGTTGAGTTTATCTTGAGTAAACTAAGACGTCTAATTGTTTTTCAACTCTACACTACAGCCATAAAAAAATCTTATAGTTTATATATGAAAGATCTGTTTTAATGTCGTTGCTCTTAAAATATTTTATTTTAACTGTTCAATACTTCTCAAATAGTTTATTTATTTCCTTATTTCCTTTCCTCACTGGGCTATTTCTCCCTGTTGGAGCCCTTGGACTTATAGCATCCGGCTTTTTCAGCTAGGGATGTAGCTTAGCTAATAATAATAATAATAATAATAATAATAATAATAATAATAATAATTTGAAGAGATATGTAACTTTAAAATCTATAACTGTTCGGAGACACTTTGAATAAGAAATATACTAAATATTTCGAGTCATTCTCCACCAACTATGATGTTGCAATAATGTAACAAAAAATATACGTGACTACAGGATTTAATAAGCGTGGAGGTGTTGGCATAGCTACTAACATATAGTGGTACTCACTAAGATGATAAACTCTCTCTCTCTCTCTCTCTCTCTCTCTCTCTCTCTCTCTCTCTCTCTCTCTCTCTCTCTCTCTCTCTTCATATGGATTCACGGTATGATAGGTGACATAGTCCTGCTCATATTACAGTTTTTTCTCCGAAACTTTTATTATGTAACTTTAAATGTTACACCTTTAATTTCTGAATATAGCCTCCTATAGTCAATTTATTTTAGTGAGGCAGATTTGCACCAACTCGCAATGGTGCCCTTTTAGCTCGGAAAATTCTTCTAATAGCTGATTGGTCGGAAGTATTCTGACAAGAATACTAACGACCAATCAGCTATTACGAAACTTTTCCGAGCTAAAGGGGCACCCTTGCGAGTCGGTGCTAATCTGCTTCATTAAAAAAAAATGACTATAGTTACTGTTACAATTGGTGTAATTGATAATCAGAAAAACAATGTCTTTTAGACTATTCGCTCTCCTTTATATATATATATATATATATATATATATATATATATATATATATATACAGTATATATATAAATATATATATATATATATATATATATATATATATATATATATATATGTATATATATATATATATATATATATGTATACACACACACATATATATATATATATATATATATATATATATATATATATATATATATATATATATATATATATATATATATATATATATATATATATATATATTGGCCAGGGCACCAGCCACCCACTGAGATTTTACCCCTAGAGAGTTATTGGGTATTTTAGCGAGAGAGTACTACAATGGATCCCTCTCTCTGGTTACGGCTCATTTTTTCTTTTGTCTACATATACACCGAATAGTCTGACCTATGCTTTTCACATTCTCCTCTGTTTTTACACCTGACTACACTGAGATTACCCAATGATTTTCCTTAGCTTAAGAGGTTGACTGCTGCAATGTAGTTTCCCAATGGCTACTTTCCTCTTGGTAATGTGTTTTCCAGTGGCTACTTTCCTCTTGGTAATGTGTTTTCCAGTGGCTACTTTCCTCTTGGTAATGTGTTTTCCAGTGGCTACTTTCCTCTTGGTAATGTGTTTTCCAGTGGCTACTTTCCTCTTGGTAATGTGTTTCCAGTGGCTACTTTCCTCTTGGTAAAGTGTTTTCCAGTGGCTACTTTCCTCTTGGTAATGTGTTTTCCAGTGGCTACTTTCCTCTTGGTAATGGTAGGAGAGACTCTTTAGGTATAGTAAGCAGCTTTTCTAGGAGGACACTCCAAAATCAAACTAATTGTTCTCTAGTCTTCGGTAGTGCCATGGCCTCTGTACCATGGTCTTCCACAGTCTTGGTTTAGGGTTCTCTTGCTTGAGGGTACACCCAGGCATCACATTCTATCCTATTTCTCTTGCTCTTGGTTATTTTGAAGTATTTATATTTTATATATGAAAGATCTATTTTAATGTCGTTACTGTTCTTAAAATAATTGATTATAATTGTTCATTACTTATCTTGTAGTTTATTTCCTTGTTTCCTTTCCTCACTGGTCTATTTTTTCTTGTTGCAGCCCTTGGGCTTATAGCATCTTGCTTTTCTAACTAGGGGTGTAGCTTAGCTAATAATAATAATAATAATAATAATAATAATAATAATATGTCAATCAAAGCAGGGGTCACTATTGTATTTTTTATTATTATTACTTGCTAGGCTACAACCCTAGTTGGAAAATCAGAATGCTATAAGCCCAAGGGCCCCAACAGGGAAAATAGCCCAGTGAGAAAAGGAAACAAGGAAAAATAAACTATTTTAAGAAGTGTAACAACATTAAAATACATATTTCCTATATAAACTATAAAAACTTTAACAAAACAAGAGGGAGAGAAATCAGACAGAATTGTGCCTGAGTGTACCCTCAAGCAAGAGAACTCTAACCCAAGACAGTGGAAGACCATGGTACAGAGGCTATGGCACTACCCTAGACTAGAGAACAATGGTTTGATTTTGGAGTGTCTTTCTTGTAGAAGAGCTGCTTACCATAGCTAAAGAGTCTCTTCTACCCTTACCAAGAGGAAGGTAGCCACTGAACAAATACAGTGCATTAGTTAACCTCCTGAGCGAAGAAGAATTGTTTAGTAATCTCAGTGTTATCAGGTATATGAGGACAGGAAAATCTGTAAAGATTAGGCCAGACTATTCGACGTATGTGTAAGCAAAGAGAAAGAACCGTAACCAGAGAGAAAGATACAATGTAGTTCTGTCTGGCCAGTCAAAGGACCCCATAAATCTCTGGCGGTAGTATTTCAACGGGCGGCTGGTGCCCTGGCCAACCTACTAACGTGGTTACACATTCTTGTGTGTCAGTATATTTGTAAATTAAGCTTGTCTTATGCCAGCACGGGCTCTTGTCCCAGAATCACCCATTCAAAATCCGTTTCTACCAAAGAGACAAAGCTTCAATATCTAATCTTTCTATTGTTTTAGCTTTTCTCTAAACCTAATCTTCACCACTATAAATACAATTGCGTTTATCATTATATCAGTCAACCACTCAAGATAAATACGATTTGGGTAATTTTTTTTTCCATGACTCGCTGCAAAACTTAAGTTAAACTAATATCTACTTTCTTCAGTTGGGTGTCTTAAGGTTTGCTATAAAATGATATACATTTCAAATAGGGTTATTTCGACTCACGCACACTGTGTTTCCTTATTTCCTTTCCTCGCTGGGCTATTTTCCCTGTTGAAGCCTTTTCCAATTAGGGCTGTACCTTAACTAATAATAATTATAACCATCATCATCATCTCCTACGCCTATTGACGCAAAGGGCCTCGGTTAGATTTCATCAGTCGTCTCTATCTTGAGCTTTTAAATCAATATTTCTCCATTCATCATCTCCTATATCACGCTTCATAGTCCTCAGTCATGTAGGCCTGGGGCTTCCAACTCTTCTAGTGCCTTGTGGAGCTCAGTTCAAATAATTTTTAAGAACTTCACCAAGAGTGATGGCTATCTCCGTCAGCTGTTTTACATTGATCATTCTAATTACTTCTCACTTGGGACATAAAATGAAGTATATCCTTATTAAAATTCAGTTTGTACCTACAGTAATTGTGAGAGCATACTGTATTGAAAGTAAGCAAAGAAGAAAAAAAATATCCCTTACACGTCCTACTAAATAACTAGAACATAATTTTGCAATGTGTCACAGCCATTCTCAAAACCGGAAGATCTGTTCAAACATTCATTAAAGAAGGTAAGAACGAAGCAGACAGAAACCAGGGTCACCATTCTATTTTGGTGTAGGGCCCAACGTTGCCGCCTTTGGAAAATAGTGCTACGACGAGCTTGGTGGGCGGAGACCAACCGCTGCACGGCTAGACAAACTATCGTACGCCTCAGTGTTGTTATCGTTTTTTGCTCTACTTATTCACATCTTGGAGTAGCGTAATGAAAAAAATAACGTTATCGTAATGGAAGCTGGTATTTTAAAGATAGTATAGTATATTTTCGAGTTAATAAAAGTTATATATAATTAGGCACGTGCTACTTCAAGAATAGCACCGTTTCCGGTAATTTATAAGGTTTTGCAATTCAGGGTGCACTGAAATTCCGTAAGGAAATTAACTTTAGCGTAGAATTCTTGAAATCCACGTTTCCTTAAAGTTACACAAGGACTTTTTCAATATTTGTAATGCGGGATATCATCGGATATGCGTATTTTCACTTCCATTGTGAAACTCGTTTCTCTTTATTTTGAATAGGAAACCTGCGTCATTTTGGGTTGCATATCCGAAGCTAAGTAGGACTTCCATCGTTTCTCTGCGAATTGAATTACTCAAATCTCTCATGATTAGCATATTTACAATCTCTTCACTTATTGCAGTGTCCCCAAGGACTTGAAATAAACATGAAAGAAACTATTGTCATTCCACAGTATTAGGAAATATTATAGCCACAACATACATGACTGGGCGAAAAAATACTATTCAACGTTTTTTTTTTTTTCACCTTAGCCGGAGGGTTTGAAGTTGGATAAGAATACTTCAAATATCTGGGACACTGATTCAACAAGAGGTTTTCTTAACATTGCAGCAGTCTTCTCTTCCATAGCCCCCTCCCCCAACCCCCTTTCTCTCAACACACCCCCTTTCTCTCAACACACCTCCACTCCCCCATCTTTTCTCTATCAACACCCTCTTTCCTCCTCCTCCATCTCCAATTGGCAAGGGCTCGAGAGTACACAACTCGATGCTTGTAGTTTTAGGTCACTTAGACATTACTTATAATAGGCTAGGATTAAGTTAGGATGTGATTCATCATTGCCGGATTAGGTGTAAGCCCAATCTGATCTTTATATAAATAAAACAGCAAATGATTAAGTTGGTGGGTGGTTTGTTTATGCCAGACCAGATCTAAATCCAACTCTACTCTTCGGATTAGAATGATAGGCCTAGTTGATCTTATTAAAGCCTAAACTTAAAACTTACTTTAGGCAAAGAGAAATAACGTTGGCTTTTAATCTTAGATGATGTATTTGAATAAAAATAACTCGTAAATGGTGGAATAAAGTTGCATAAAGAAAGTTTCAGCAAATTTAAAATGGCATTTGTGTCATTTGACTGGCATGATCTCATTATTCCACTGTTTGTGCTGAGTAAATGAAAGTGGATTATGAAATAAAAATTGGAGGGTCAGCACTATCTATACCAGTGGTTCCCAAACGGGGGGGCGCGCCCCACTAGGGGGGCGTGAGGACGATACAAGGGGGGCGTGAAGTCATCTGCTTGAAATTACTTGTTTAATAGAATAATAAAATCATTAAAAGAACAAATATCTGTCATTACATACATGCATCCATCTCACTAAATTTGACCAGAAATTGTGCCTTAGTCTCATAAGTATTTCCAAATATTATATGCCATGTTTTCAAATTATCTATTCTTAAAATAGCAACTCAATTTTGCCAATTTGCTAATGTTCAAACTTTTTTTCGCTCACTTTGAACCAAATGTTTCGTTGTTAGTTACTAGAATATAGTATTATTTGTTTGCGTGGCTTTCATTATTAAAATGTTACATGAACAGAAATCTCTTTTCCTGTACAATGCTAAGAAATAAATGTAAAAATCATTTCATATAAAAAAAAAAAGAGAGGAGTGGGGCGTAGGGGTCTACTGGAAGCAAAAAGGGGGCGTCAGGTAAGATAGTTTGGGAACCACTGATCTATACTAAGAAGATATATAGTAATGCCATTTATGGCAGTACTAGGGTAGTGATACTAGGGTACTATTAAAAGAAATATCAGTAACTTATGCCTAGAGATCAAAACGCAGTCTGACTCATTTGAATCAGTTACTGTTATGTATGAAATGTTATAATTTATTCAATAATACATTCATAGATGTTTTCTGTATGTAATTGGTAGAACACTTGCGTAATATTCGTTATTCTGAGCTTAAATGTTGCTGAATTTATTGCAACAGGCGTACATTTCATTTTCAGTTCGTTGACAGTTTTTATAAAAACAGAAATAACAACGTAGCTAATCATAAGAGAGCTAAAAACAACTATATAATTCAGAAATATCCCGAATGCAGAATATACTATTAGTCAGCTATCTTTATGCTAGTGGGGATACATTAACATGGTAAAACGGCTTGTGTATCGCCATGATCAAGAAAGCTGTACTAGTCAGGGCTACCCATACTAGGTTGGTTTGCTGTGAGCGATCAGACTAAAGTCTCCCACCATTACCAATAGTCACTGACCAGCGTAGTGATGAAATTGCCAAACCCCAGACGTGAACAAGGAATTGTCTGGGGACTTTGTCCTGCATTTGCTGTTTCTGTACCTCATATGGTAGTCTAAGAGAGTATCGTGATAGCTCGATCATCAGTACCATAATTTTTTCAGTCTCATGGGTTGGGAGTGTTGGGAATGGCTGGCCTCAAGCTAAACTAGGAGTTTTACACCCGTAGACTACAATTGAAATATGACAATACTCTATATTGGCACTAATAACTTTGTATTATGCAGATCTTATCGAAGTGATCCTTCCTTAGCGTATTTCATGAAAGCTTTGGGGGCATCATATACAGCCTGGCTATAAAAGATTGTCGATTATTTTATTGTGGTCATTATGGCAGGTATTTCAGAGAGCAGGTATATATTTTTATCACATACTGTGTCATTTTACCGCACATAAATATTGGAAAACGATAATGTATGCATTTCTTTTAATATTTTTGGAAACTTCTATTCAATCCTGATTTTAACAGGCACCCAGACCTTAATTCTGGTGAATATCCAGAATCTAATCTATTTGATTATTATTATTATTATTATTATTATTATTATTATTATTATTATTATTATTAATTGCTAAGCTACAACCCTAGTTGGAAAAGCAGAATGTTATAAGCCTAGGGGATCCAAGAGGGAAAATAGCCCAGTGAGGAAAGGAAACAAGGGAAAAAGAAATATTCTAAGAATAATATTAAAATAAATATCTCCTACATAAACTAAAAAAAAAAACTTTAACAAAACAAGAGGAAGAGAAATTAGATACAATAGTGTGCCCGAGTGTACCCTTAAGCAAGAGAACTAAATCAAGATAGTGGAAGACCATGGTACAGAGGTTATGACACTACCCAAGACTAGAGAACGATGGTTTGATTTTGGTAGGATAGCCAAGCTCTACAGGCCATCCACTCCAAAATTTGCAAGATAGTTAGATTGCAAATTCATAGGATATCCAAACTTTAACATTTATCCTATACTTATTCATAAACTCCAGTGGTGTGTGATATCCAGTCTTTCCTCTTGCAGGTTATCCAGAGTTCAATTTTGTAGGATTTCAGGATTAAATTGTGTATGATCAAGACTCTAACTTTGTAGGATATATATATATATATATATATATATATATATATATATATATATATATATATATATATATATGTATATAATATATATATATATATATATATATATATATATATATATATAATGTGTGTGGTTTGTGTATTTATCCACGCTAGTATGAAAAGGTATATAATTACTTATCAATCAATGCTAAAATTTCATAGTCTATGTCTTTGTCATGTAAAGGAAGAAAGAATATCGAACAATAATGTTCGTTATCGTACCTCACACGGTGTACGTCTGGCACTCGTAGAGTTGCAGTCACCCGGCAGTTCTAATTTTGGTTTCAGGGTAACGAATTATTCAATTTGAGAAACTCTTCGTGTGTTATTAGACACAAATAAATGACATTTTCTTTCTCGAAATAAGTTGTGAATCACATCCAAGTCTCGTAAATCAAAACATTGAAAAGGAAATATATAGAAATCCACTTGTATCGGTTTGTTTTGAAAAATCTTATTTTAGAAGAGTTGCTCCTCAGGATTTTAGACTATTATAGTGGGTCATTGGTCAAAGGGATTATTCAAGAAGCAAGGGCTTGTTATTATAATACCGAGACTCAGTATCTATAAGATGATATTTAAAACACAGAACGCCTTATAAGGGATTTTTGTTAAGATAATCTCCCCACTTATGCTTGAAGAATTTAGAGTCCCAAAAGTCACCAGATTCAGGATTTAAAGTCCCAAAAGCCACCAAATTCAGGATTTAAAGTCCCAATAGTCACCAAATTCAGGATTTGAAGTCCCAATAGTCACCAATTTCAGGATTTGAAGTCCCAATAGTCACCAATTTCAGGATTTGAAGTCCCAAAAACCACTAAATTCAGGATTTGAAGTCCCCAAAAATCACCAAATCACCAATCCTTTCCCTAGATATGATAACAATTACGATCTAGAATGCAGCATCGATAAGAAATAGAAGTAATTTATGAGGTAACAGATTTTATGAAGAATATCATAACTGTTAAAATGTACGATAGTTTTTACCGGTGGGGCGTTGGCAGAACCACAGGAAGGGGTCGAGTGGAGTTTCATCAGTGCTGTGCCGCTCGTTCTCCTGGACCGGGTGGATCTCGCCGCTCCGGTGTGGTTACTGTGGTGTGTGTGGTGGTGCCCGTCCTCCCTCTCGCTTTTAGTAGTAGTTAATAAGTCATACACTCCTCTGTAGGAGACAATGGAGTACCAAAACGACGAGCAAGTTTACATGGAACAAGAGGAAGAGTGGGAGCGCGAGGGCCTCTTGGACCCCGCTTGGGAGAAACAACAGAAAAAGGTAGGGATTCTCAAAGGAGCGTTTTTATCCATTTTCCTTCAACTATTGTTGTATTCAATAACCAAAAAACGTTGTTTTTATAGTGTTTGTGTACTGTATGTGTGGCTAACAAATACGTCAAAATTGTATGAAAAAAGATGCATGTTTGTATTTTCGAAATAAGGCTTCCAAAAGGAATAGTTTATTTTTAAATTTCCTTCGGCCTACCTGTGTTGTTTTTAATAACTAAAAACGTGTTGTTTTTATAGTGTATATATATGGCTAACAAATCCGTCAGGTTAGTATTTTTAATTAGAAAATATCTTAACCATAACTATAATTATAAACCGTTTCACTTTGTTTCCTCGAACGAAACATTATGACGACGGAACGAACCGAACTGGGAAAGGAAATCTGTGTAGCGGACCCTAAACCATCGGTTGTTTGGAGGCGGTCAGTTCGACCTGGAATTTGGTGAATTTTTAGACGTTGAAGGCTGAATTTGGTGAATTTCTAGACGTTAAGTCCTGAATTTAGTAAATTTTTAGACGTCGAGACCTGAAGTTAGTGAATTTTTTAGACGTTGAATCCTGAAATTAGTGTATTTTTAGACGTTGAAGCCTGTTTGGTGAATTTTAGACGTTGAAGCCTGAATCTGGTGAATTTTTAGAAGTTGAATCTTAAATTAATGAATATTTAGACGTTGAGTCCTGAAGTTAGTGAATGTTTAGACGTTGAGTCCTGAAGTTAGTGAATTTTTAGACGTTGTCCTGAATTTAGTGAATTTTTAGACGTTGAGTCCTGAATTTTGTGAATTCGTTAATTTGAATGTATAGTTTAACGATTAATCATGAATTTGGCAATCATGTTGAATTACATGCGTAATCTGGGGGAGATTTTCAACTCGTAAATCAGTGAATATAATTAGATTTTGGATTTCAAATCGTGAATTTTGTGATTTTTCAGACTTCATATCCTGATTTGGTGATCTTTCAGACTTCAGATCTTGAATTTGGTGATCTTTCAAAATTCAGATCTTGAATTTGGTGATTTTTCAGACTTCAAATCCTAAATTTGGTGATCTTTTGTGCTTCACATCCAGAATTTGGTGATTCTTGGGACTTCAAATCCCGAACCTGGTGATTTTTGAGACTTCAAATCCTAAATTTGGTGATTCTTGGGACTTCAAATCCTGATTTTGGGGATTCTTGGGACTTCAAATCCTGATTTTGTGATTTGTGGTACTTCAAATCTTGCAATTGGTGATTTTGGGGACTTCAAATCCTGATTTTGTGATTTTTGGTACTTCAAATCCTGCAATTGGTGAATTTAGGGGTTGAAATAATGAATTTGGTGATTATTAGGATTTCAAATTATGAATTTAGTGGTTTTTGAGACTACATATCCTGAATTTGGTGGTTCTTGGACTTCAAATACTGAGTTTGGTGATTTTGGAGACTTTAAATCCTGAAATTGGTGACTACTGGGACTTCAAATCCTGAATTTGGTGACTCTTGGGACTTCAAATCCTGAATTTGGTGACTCTTGGGACTTCAATTCCTGAATTTGGTGATTTGGGGGACTTCAAATCCTGAATTTGGTGATTTGGGGGACCTCAAATCCTGAATTTGGTGGACTTCAAATACTGAATTTGGTGATATTTGGGACTTCAAACCTGAATTTGGTGATTTTTGGAACTTCAAATACTGAATTTGGTGATTTTTGGGACTTCAAACCTGAATTTGGTGATTTTTAGGACTTCAAGTCCTCAATTTGGTGACCTTTGGGACTTCAAATCCTGAAATTTGTGATTCTTGGGACTTCAAATCCTGAATTTGGTGATTCTTGGGACTTTTCAAATCCTGAATTTGGCGATTCTTGGGACTTTTCAAATCCCGAATTTGTGATTTTTGGGACTTCAAAATCCTGAATTTGGTGATTCTTGGGACTTCAAATCCTGATTTTGTGATTTTTGGTACCTCAAATCCTGCAATTAGTGAATTTAGGGGTTGAAATCATGAATTTGGTGATCATTAGGACTTCTTATTATGAAATTGGTGGTTTTTGAGACTACATATCCTGAATTTAGTGATTTTTTGGGACTCAAATACTGAATTTGGTGGTTTTTGGGACTTCAATTCCTGAATTTGGTGGCTTTTGGGACTTTAGATCCTGAAATTGGTGACTATTGGGACTTCAAATCCTGTATTTTGGTGATTTTTCGTACTTCAAATCCTGTATTTTGGTGATTATCAGACTTCAAATCCTGTATTTTGGTGATTTCTGGGACTTAAAATCCTGAATTTGGGGATTTTTTGGGACTTCAAATCCTGAATTTGGTAATTTTTCAGACTTCAAATCCTGAATTTAGTGAATCACATTAATTATAATGTTGAGTTAACGATTAATCTTGAATTTGGTGATTTCCTTGAATTAAATGCCGAATCTGGGTGAGATTTTTAACCGTGAATATAGTGAATTTTAGGTCTTCAAATCCTGAATTTGGTGAATATTCAGACACTAAATATTGAATTTTGGTGAATTAGTCTTATGGCTAACTGTGTGATGACAGTCTTGCGTTTATGATTGCAACTGAAACACTGGCCACTTTAGACTGTTTTAACTAGTTTCACTCTGTGTGCTTCAGTTGTTTATGTTATGACTTAGACAAACAATTGTTTATAAAGTATTTACATTAGCGTGTTTTCAGCTGTACGCAAAACTTAAAATATTTAAATAAGTTTGTTTTTAAAGTACGTATATTTATGGGTTTATGTAGTTATATTTATACAGTTATTGTCGTTTCCGGAATCTATAAAACTGTTTGGATTAGGCCTATGTATTGTGTCATTTTGATTACAGCCCTCTGCGTGTACAGTGATATGGCAATTTAACATACAGGAATTCGTTTATTGGTTAATTCTATAGTCTGTTGTTGTACATTTGAGCTAAATATCATGAACGACGAATAACTTTTCGAACTGTAAGAATTTTCTTCACCGATAAATGTTGGCACACGCGATTTAACCAAGTTTTAAGTGTTGCCATCGAGTTGTCATCCAATATTGGCTATACAAGGTAATGAAAATATACACCACAGCGAAGATGTAGGTTGGCTCTGAAATAGAACACAGGTGTGCTCCAATTGAACACCTGTATGTTCGAATTGGTAGAGAATTCCCCTGACCTATTTGATCGTCGTTGGCTACTGCGCTTTTACAAGCATTTTTATTTTTTTTGGCCCCAAGAAATTGCGACGCCGGTTTGCTACTTTGGACTGACTTATGTTACATTTGAATTTTCAAGGCTTGGATGATATATTATAGCTGTTTTGTGATTTTGCAAATTTTTTGTTTCTTTGCGTCTTAGGTGTACTGACTACGGATGTTCTAGATTGTTCTAGTTAACTTCTTTCAGGTAGTAGCGTTTTAGGAAGTGTTCTAGATTATTTCCTCTAGAAACGTATATTTTAGGAAATATCTAGGGAACGTAATCTAGGACACATTGGTTGCTCTAGGTAAGGATGGTCGAAGAAATGTTCTAGGAATCTAGAGGGCTCCTAGATAAATGAAATGCTTTTAGATAATTCTAGATACAACATAGGGAATTATTTAGGTTACTTCCTCTAGATGTTCCAGAAAATGTTCTAGGTGTCGTCTGCTACACACATTCTAAATGAGTTAGTTTACTCTCTCTAGATATTTCTGAAAATATACTAGGCGCAGTCTGCTACACACAGGCCTACATTCTAAACGAGTTAGTAAACTTCCTCTAGATAATCTAGAAAATATTCTAGGCGCAGTCTGCTACACGTATAGGCCTACATTCTAAACGAGTTAGTAAACTTCCTCTAGACAATATTCTAGGTGCCATGTGCTACACATAGCCAATCTATAAATATTCGAGGCGTGTTACATCCTCTAGCTACGAGCATTCTATGAAAAGTTCACCGAGTATCCGGTTTCAAGTAGAGACATATCTTAATATCGACGTTATTCATTTGATTCGGAGTTGACCATTTCCTCCCAAATTGCTTTTTATGGGGCAGAACTCGAGGGAAAGTAAATTGATATTCCTCGTTACAGGTGTGTGGGAGAATTAGTTCTTGTCGCAGTTGGCTTTAGACCGATGAGTCATGGTGATGGTACGTCGGTTTGGTCTAAAAGTAACTTTTAAAAGAGTTTGGAACGTCTTTTTATTCGGATTTTCACCGATGTGGATAATTTGTGTAGAACCTAGGAAATGGGAGGGTTAAACTAACCCCCCCCCCATTCTCTCTCTCTCTCTCTCTCTCTCTCTCTCTCTCTCTCTCTCTCTCTCTCTCTCTCTCTCTCTCTCTCTACTTTTAAAGAGTTTGGAACGTCTTTTTATTCGGATTTTCACCGATGTGGATAATTTTTGTAGTAACTAAGAAATGGGATGGTTTAACTAACTCTCTCTCTCTCTCTCTCTCTCTCTCTCTCTCTCTCTCTCTCTCTCTCTCTCTCTCTCTCTCTCTCTCTCTCATCAATGTTTCCTTATTTGCATTTGACTAGATATACTACTACTACTTGCCAAGCTACAACCCTAATTGCAAAATTACAAGTTATAAACTCAAGGGCTCCAACAGGGAAAATAGCACAGCGAGGAAAGGAAAGAAAGAAACAGCTACAATCCTAGTTGGAAAAACACAATGCTATAAACCCAAGGGCCCCAACAGGGAAAAAAGCACAGCGAGGAAAGGAAATAAGGAAACAAATATAGTGTGTAGGTTTGGAATATAGGTTATTTATTTATATATTAATTTTGGTTTTATTGGTATTATTAGGTAAAATAGCCATGTCTACGATAGCTTTGGATGTAAAATACATAGTATGTAGCCGTGTCCTAATTTCACGCGAGAAACTAGTTTGATCGTGACTCGATTCGGTGTTGTTATTATTAATATTATTATTATTATTATTATTATTATTATTATTATTATTATTATTATTAAACAAGCTTGTAAGACATACCAAATAAAAACTGCTGAAAATAAAATGATAAAATGATAATTCAATAACTCATACCGTTCACAGTTTCATTCACATCATCCTTCGCTGATCTATCGGTGAGAACATAACTGTCTCCTCTCAATTATCAGTAAATTGAATGAGAAATTAAAATCCCTCGCATGACGTCCATGTCACAATTAACTTTTGAATAATGGACTCCGAGATGGTCTTTGGCTGATTAAATTACTTAAATTATTATTGCAGCCTATTCGAGATTTGTGTCCGCAAGCGAGTTTATTGCTTGCAGGCACGCAATTACAGTTGGATATTAATATTCGTGGGTGATTACTGGTGTTCGTATTATCTTTATTGTTTTTAGACTCGGTAGGTCTAATGCCAGCACTAGTTTGTGATCTCATGGCGGACTTTAGGTACAGTAGGCTCATTATTATTATTATTACTTGCTAAGCTACAACCCTAGTTTGAAAAGCAGGATATCTATGCCCAGGGGCTCCAACAGGGAAAAATAGCCCAGTGAGGAAAGGAAACATAGAACATTAAAATATTTCTTATATAAACTATAAAAACTTTAACAAAACAAGAGGAAGAGAAATAAGGTAGAATTTTGTGCTCAAGTGTACCCTCAAGCAAGAGAACTCTTAACTCAAGACAGTGTAAGACCATGATACAGAGGTTATGGCACTATACAAGACTAGAGAACAATGGTGTAATGCTTAAGCGAGGCTGTAGTACTAATTTAAGATGTAATTTACTCGAGATTTTCTTGCTTCTATAATGATAATTATATTTTTTCCTTTTCTCTCGTTGATATTAGTTTTTTCGTCATGTGTAAGCTTGCTTTTAAAGTTAGCTAAAAAAAATAGCCGTTAGATTTTAGATTTTTTCTCCAGATTGACAATGCAAAATGAGGTTTTCTCGTTCTAATTTTCTGTCGTCTCAGAAAGAAATATAAGTAAACCAAAAGTATATTTCTAGGTCTTACTGCTTAAGAGGATTATAAATGCAAGTTGAGAAATTTAAGTCACGGTACTATGCATTTTTTTTTTATAACGATGAAGGATTATTCTAATGTATTATGATTTTGATAACTTATTTATTTCGAGTTAAGGTAGTATGGATAACTATCTAGTTCGTTAGTAAATGAATAGTGGTAACAAGAACAATATATATGTATATATATGTATATTTATATATATTTACAGTATATATATAATATATATATATATAATATATATATATATATATATATATATATATATATATATATATATATATATATATATATATATATATATATATATATATATATAATATATATATATATATATATATATATATATATATATATATATATATATATATATATATATATATATATATATATATATATATATATATATATATATATATATATATATATGTATATATATACAGTATATAATATATATATATATATATATATTATATATATATATATATATATATATATATATATATATATATATATCTAGCTTTGAAGTTCAGTTAGAGAAACAGAATGCCTAAGTCCAAAGCCCCCAATAGGGAAAACAGTTATTATCATGCATATATGAGAAGTCAGTTAACACACACAATTGAAAAATAAACAAACTTGATAAACCAACATACAGATAAATATACATTTACCGCAACATTAGTCAGTAAAAGAAGGCGATGGGATGTCCATAATAGGCGTATGGAGCGAGAAAGCATTTGCTGAGCGCGCAAAATTGGTTTATTATTACTCCTTATTTAGTTGAATGCCGCTAGGCGTTTTAAAGAAGGAATTGTCGAGTTCATAAACAAGGCTGAATTCTAATGAGTTTGTGTTATTCTCTCCGGGAAGGGAGAATGATTACGTTTATATATATATATATATATATATATATATATATATATATATATATATATATATATATATATATATATATATTGTGTGTGTGTGTGTCTTAAGAGACGTATTAGTTTAAAAGGTCAAGATAGAGACGACTGGCGAAATCTAACTGAGGCACATTGCGTTAATAGGCGTAGTATGTATATATATATATATATATATATATATATATATATATATATATATATATATATATATATACGTGTGTTCGATTCCTGCCTGAGAGTTAGTACAGATTGTTTGTAAAACTGTTTGGGATACGAACTAAATTCGACAAGATTTTAAAGTTTAAAAAGTTTTTTAGTTAATCTTTTTTTTGCTAGACTTTTAAAGATATATTTTGCTCCTATTATATGATTTAATCGGACAATTTTGTTTACTATTTTGCATCGACATGCTTAGCTATACGCTATACTATATTCATGATAATTCGTATAGAACTAGGACTGCTGTTTAACAGCCTATTGGGGGATTTCCCGAAAACTAATATCAATGAGATTTCGTTTTTAATAAAAAGTTGTTCGTATTTCTTCACATTTGGCAAAAGTCCTTTAATTTTACAATAATTTCGGAAGGCTCATGACGTGTGCTTTGGCGTCAGTGACCCTGACAAATGTGACGCCAGATAATGTTGATTATATTTTTTTTTATATTTATTTAAATGAGATTTAGAAATAATGCAGTTTTGTACTGTATTGTAAATTCCATAATTTTTTTCGTAACTATTTATAAAATAGACTTTTGTTAGTAAGATTAATTTTTTTGTTGTGGAATAAGGATTTTTTTTTTTTTTTTTTTTTGCTTCTTGAGATGTGGGAAAAACATTGAATGTTATTAAGAATACATTACTCGGATTAAATATCTGTCAACATTTGTGGAAATATTTATGCAACATTCACGCAACTGGCCCAAGTCCTCGGAATCCAATCCGGGTCACCGGAAATTACGTCTTTTACGTAGAATCCCACGGGAATTAGGTGTCATAAGTCGGAGTGTCCGATTTAGAACTAGCCCCGTGAAAGCAGATTATGGTTAGGGGTAAATCGGCTAATCTCGGAAGGATTGTTAGGTGATGGTTAACAAGCTGGTTCGTCCCTTTAAAGTTTCGATATTATTATTTATTATTATTATTATTATTATTATTATTATTTGCTAAACAACAACCATAGTTGGAATTGCAGGATGCTATAAGCCCAAGGGCTCCAACAGGGAAAAATAGCCCAGTGAGGGGTAAATCGGCTTATCTTGAAAGGATTGTGTGGTGATAGTTAACAGACTGGTTTCATATCAGCTGACCCGTCCCTTTCAAGTTTCGATATTATTATTATTATTATTATTATTATTATTATTATTATTATTATTATTATTAACAACTAAGCTACAACCCTAGTTGGAAAAGCAGGATGCTATATGCCGGAGAGCCCCAACAGGGAAAATAGCCCAGTGAGGAAAGGAAACAAGGAATAACTTGAAAAAGAAGTTTAGGAGCAATAATATTAAGATAAATCTTTCATTTATAAACTATAATGATTTGAAAATAACAAGAGGATAAAACTCATATAATAACAAAGAGGAGAAACAAGGTAGAATAATGAGGTTTTGTTTATTATAATGACTGTTATGGATATCTGTTTTAGAGAAGATAATATGTTACTGTTTTTATATTTTAAAACTATAGTTCATCACTTCATGTATAGTTTATTTATTCCCTTTCTTTACTAGGCTATTTTTACCTGTTTGAGCCTTTGGGTTTATAGCATCCTGCTTTTGCAACTAGGGTTTTAGCTTAGCTAGTAGTAGTAGTAGTAGTAATAAAAATAATAATAATATTGGTTCATTTGTGGATTAGGACCAAATGCTCCTCCGTTGTTCTGCCTTGAAACCCGGAATTAAAGTTAGATATGTCAAGTCTTGTGGTCAAGCTGCGATGTACACTTGATCATTTGGAATGCTAGAATTATTAAATACGTTTCTGTTTATATATATATATATATATATATATATATATATATATATATATATATTTATTTATTTATTTATATATATATGTATATATATATATATATATATATATATATATTTATATATATATATATTTATATATATATATGTATATATATATATATATATATATGTATATATATATATATATATATATATATATATATATATATATATATATATATATATATATATATATAAAGACTAACAACTATCGATATTAAATTTAAAGACGGTAATAACGCTAGGATTTGGAAAGCATTAATGGATTTACCCTGAGATAAATTTATATGGTACTATTGAGAAGATTTCCTTACGATTATCTGTTATTTACCTTTGTAATTTAAGGAGTTTTTCTTCCCCGAATGCAGTATTATTATTATTATTATTATTATTATTATTATTATTATTACTAGCCAGGCTACAACCCTAGCTGGAAAAGCAATAAGCTATAAGCCCAAGGGCTCCAATAAGGAAAAATAGCCCAGTGAGGAAAGGAAATAAGGAAATAAATAAATGATGAGAATAAATTAACAATAAATCCTTCTAAAAACAGTAACAACATCAAAACAATGTCATATATAAACTATAAAAAGACTTATGACAGCCTGTTCAACATAAAAAACATTTTTTGCAACTAAAGTTTTGAAGTTCTACTGATTCAACCACCCGATTAGGAAGATCATTCCACAACTTGGTAACAGCTGGAATAAAACTTCTAGAATACTGTGTAGTATTGAGCCTCATGATGTCAAATACTAAGTTCTAGTCTAGTAATTTGCCCAAACCTACTAGATTTTTATACGAGTTTTTCCCTTGCTACTATAGTCCATTTTCCTGATCGCTGATTGGTTAGAATTATCTCGTCCAACCAATCAGCGATCGGGAAACTTTTCCGAGCTAAAAGGGCACCGCTGCGAGTCGGTGCAAATCTGCATCGCTAAAAGAAATTGACTATAGTTTGCTATGCTGTTTTTGTTCATTCATGTGGGTGGTTGGAATATTGTTCATGATATTTATATGTTTGATTCATTGTTTATGAGTCATTCACGCTGTTCGGACATTATACAACCTGGCAGCCATTTACACAAATGAATAATGCTTTAGGTATTTCAACAAGTGATTAATGTGTCAGACATGAGCGTAGGTGAACAATGTGTTGGTCATGAATATCAATGAAAAATGAGTGGGTCGTTAACATTGATGAACAATGTGGGAGTCATTAAGAGTAATGTGAACAATGTGTTGGTTATTAATATTAATGAACAATGTGTGGGTCATTATTATTATTATTATTATTACGTGCTAAGCTACAACCTTCGTTGGAAAAGCAGGATGCTATAAGCCCATGGGCTCCAACAGGGAAAACAGCCCAGTGAGGAAAGAAAACAAGGAAAAATTAAATATTTTAAGAACAGTAACAAAATTGAAATAAATATTTCCTATACAAAGTATAAAAACTTTAACAAAACAAGAGGAAGAGAAATAAGATAGAATAGAGTGCCCTAGTGTATCCTCAAGCAAGAGAACTCTAAACCCAAACAGTGGAAGGCCATGGTACAGAGGCTATGGCACAACCAAGACTAAAGAACAATGGTTTGATAACGTAAATGAACAGAGCTCATTAACTTGAATGACATACATTGTTTATTGGTTTATTAGTATAAATGACTGACATTGTCATTGTATGACACGTTCTCCATTAGTGTAATTGTCCATTATAGTCCAGCTCTATTGAGTTGAGACTTGCAGACCCTCATTGGCGGTGCTACATTGCCACCAGATTATAAATAACTAGAGTTGACCTAAGGAAATATGGCAACGCCGCATATCGCTCGTCTCAACTTTTTTTTTTTTTTTTGCTGATACTTAAGCTGATATATCATGAACATGTTCAATGAATTAGTGAAATCAAGCGGATTTATCATGAAAATTGAGCTGGTATTTCATGATCATGTTCGAAAAATTATTGAAATCGAGATATTTCATGAAAAACTAATAAAAATTTGAAATTGAGCTGATTTATCGTAAACATGTTCAAAGAATTGGTGAAATTGAGCTGATATTTCATAAACATGTTCAACGAATTGGTGAAATTGAGCTGATATTTCATGAACATGTTCAACGAATTGGTGAAATTGAGCTGATATTTCATGAGCATGTTCGAAAAAATTGTGAAATTGAGCTGATATTTCATGAACATGTTCAACGAATTGGTGAAATTGAGCTGATATTTCATGAACATGTTCAACGAATTGGTGAAATTGAGCTGATATTTCATGAGCATGTTCGAAAAAATTGTGAAATTGAGCTGATATTTCATGAACATGTTCAACGAATTGGTGAAATTGAGCTGATATTTCATGAACATGTTCAACGAATTGGTGAAATTGAGCTGATATTTCATGAGCATGTTCGAAAAAATTGTGAAATTGAGCTGATATTTCATGAACATGTTCAACGAATTGGTGAAATTGATCTGATATTTCATGAACATGTTCAACGAATTGGTGAAATTGAGCTGATATTTCATGAGCATGTTCGAAAAAATTGTGAAATTGAGCTGATATTTCATGAACATGTTCAACGAATTGGTGAAATTAAGATGATATTTCATGAACATGTTCGAAAAATAGGTGAAATTGAGCTGATATTTCATGAACATGTTCGAAAAATTGGTGAAATTGAGCTGATATTTCATGAACATGTTCGAAAAATAGGTGAAATTGAGCTGATATTTCATGAACATGTTCGAAAAATAGGTGAAATTGAGCTGATATTTCATGAACATGTTCAACGAATTGGTGAAATTAAGATGATATTTCATGAACATGTTCGAAAAATAGGTGAAATTGAGCTGATATTTCATGAACATGTTCGAAAAATAGGTGAAATTGAGCTGATATTTCATGAACATGTTCGAAAAATAGGTGAAATTGAGCTGATATTTCATGAAAATTATCGAAAAATTGGTGAAATTGAACTGACATTTCATGAAAATGATCGAAAAATTGGTGAAATTAATTTAGCCAAGTTTTGGTATTCTTTTCCTACTTCAGTTTTCCTGACCTTTACCCCAATTTTTATCCTTCCACCTTTTTATCATGTGTCCTTCAATTCTGGAGTAAGGACACTCATAAAGCAAGATTACTTAACCCATGCGTATTTGCGTCGCAAAAGCCATGGTCGTAGCCACCAAGGAAATTGGGAAGTCCACTGAAGGGAGTTCAGGTATGCGAGTAAGGACACTTATAAAGCGAGATTACTTAACCCGTGCGTATTTGCGTCGCAAAAACCATGGTCGTAGCCACCAAGGAAATTGGGAAGTCCACCGAAGTGAGTTCAGGTATGCGTGTGCATGTGTCCACTCCCCCATGTCTAACGGAAGTGGCTTTTTTTGGGGGGAAATGGCCCACAGGAATTGTTGGCCCTTTGATAACTGTCTGGTAATATAGAGTCGTCTGCTGTGAGTTTCTTTGTGGTTAATTATGGCTGTTTCTTAAAGTATGATTTTAATGTTATTGGAATATATCGTATTATATATCGTTGTTCTGATAGATTCTCTCTCTCTCTCTCTCTCTCTCTCTCTCTCTCTCTCTCTCTCTCTCTCTCTCTCTCTCTCTCTCTCTCTCGTACAGGAAATTCACCCAAGATATGACATCTGTAATATGAACATAGTATTGTAAAAGTCTGCATATTTTTTTTCTGAAACTGACACCTGCTAACAGACAATATATATATTAATATATATATATACATATATATATATATATATATATATATATATATATATATATGTATATATATATATATGTATATATATATATATATTATACACATACATGGATATATACATATATATACATATACAGTATATATGTACACACATATATATGTATATACATATATATGATATACTTTATATACATATATATAATATATATATATAAATATATATATATATATATATATATATATATATATATATATATATATATATATATATATATATACATACATATATATATTCATATATATACATACATATGTATATAATCACACGTTCTCTTAATAATCCCCTCACTCACCTAAGCATTACCATTTCACCACAGCGAATGGAAGGAAATCAAGGGAACTCATTGGTAGTGAGAAACTCGTAAACGGCTGAGTAATTTGTATCTGGCAAGTGAACATCGGTTTATTTATAGACCGGCGATAAACTCGCCTCTCTCTCTCTCTCTCTCTCTCTCTCTCTCTCTCTCTCTCTCTCTCTCTCTCTCTCTCTCTCTGGCATGCTTCTGCATCAGCTAAGGTGACTCGTCTGAAGCATTAGAAGTTTTATTCACAGATTATTTTTCGTGTGACGCATATTCGAGGTTTTTCGTTATGTCTGTATTGATTGATTGGTTTATTTACTTGTCATTCTGGTGCAAGTGGTCGTTTTTTCACAGTCCTCCATATTTACTGGGAATTGTAACTCCATATTTGCTAGGAATTTTAACTACGGTTTCACTGGGAATTTAACTATATTTACTGCGAATTTTAATTCCATATTTGCTTAGAATTTTAACTACATATTTACTGCGAATTTAGTTCCTATTTACTGGGATTTTTAAGTACATATTTACTTGGAATTTTGACTACATGTTTACTGGGAATTTAACTCCATATTTACTGGGAATTGTAACTCCATATTTGCTAGGAATTTTAACTACGGTTTCACTGGGAATTTAACTATATTTACTGCGAATTTTAATTCCATATTTGCTTAGAATTTTAACTACATATTTACTGCGAATTTAGTTCCTATTTACTGGGATTTTTAAGTACATATTTACTTGGAATTTTGACTACATGTTTACTGGGAATTTAACTCCATATTTACTGGGAACTTTAACTACATATTTACTGGAAATTTTAACCAAATATTTATTGTAAATTTTAACTAGATATTCGCTGGGAATTTAGCTCTTATTTACTGGGTATTTTAACTACATATTTACTGGAAATTTAACTCTATATTTACTGGGAATTAAGTTCCTATTTACTGGGAATTTTAACTACATATTTACTGAGGATTTAACTCCATATTTACTGCGAATTTTAATTCCATATTAACTTAGAATTTTAACCAAATATTTATTAGAAATTTTAACTAGATATTTACTGGGAATTTAGCTCCTATTTACTGGGAATTTTAACTAGATATTTACTGGGAATTTAGCTCCTATTTACTGGGAATTTTAACTACATATTTACTGGGAATTTAACTACATATTTACTGGGAATTTAACTCCATATTTACTGGGAATTTAACTACATATTTGCTGGAATTTTAACTAATTATTCACTGGGAATTTTAACTCCATATTTACTGTGAATTTTAATTACATATTCACTGGTAATTTAACTCCATATTTACTGGGAATTTTAACCCCATATATACTGGGATTTTTTAAACTCATTGGGATTATATGTTTGCAATAGCCATGCCTTCTTTAATATTTAGAATATAGTTCTTACTAATCGATACATTTTTTCGATAATTACTTATAAATGCAATATTGCACATTATGTGCATTATTGTTTAGAAGTTATATATATTATTGATTTGTAAACAAAAAAAATGTATCGTTATATGAATAAATTTGTGGCTAAACCACACTACATTACTCCTATTAATACTTTCCCAACTATGCCATATCATGATTAGCTAGCTAACTGCCCCCCATTTACGTGTGTGTGTGTGTGTGTTCGCGCATGCACGTACGTGTGTATTGACCTGTAAGTGCGCCTAAGACATGGAATGATCTTCCATTTATGATTGGACTTATAGATCAACTGAAAATGGGATTTATTAACTTCTGCCTAAAGCTCGCTCTCTCTCTCTCTCTCTCTCTCTCTCTCTCTCTCTCTCTCTCTCTCTCTCTCTCAACCGGCAGAGGGAGGAAGGGAAGTAGAGAGTGCCGTGTTTGACCGCCGGCGTGGGTGGGCACTGAGCTCCGAAAAGGTGTGGCTTGGGGAACCACTAAATCTCCTGTGGTACTTGGCACACTGGTGGCTAATTTTAAACTCGGAGTCTCTCTCTCTCTCTCTCTCTCTCTCTCTCTCTCCTTGTGCCAGTTATTCCACTTTAAATTTCCCGTGTTCATTGGCCGCGTATTTCTCTCTCTCTCTCTCTCTCTCTCTCTCTCTCTCTCTCTCTCTCTCTCTCTCTCTCTCTCTCTCGCCAGTTATTCCACTTTAAATTTCCCGTGTTCATTGGTCGTCTCTCTCTCTCTCTCTCTCTCTCTCTCTCTCTCTCTCTCTCTCTCTCTCTCTCTCTCTCTTGTGCCATTTCTTCCACTTTAAAATTCCTGTGTTCATTGCTCTCTCTCTCTCTCTCTCTCTCTCAATAGTCTTTAACCCTGGCTCCTCTCATTGTATTAGCGACACACCGCAGTCTATTAACAATCAGGCATATAATTGCCTGCTTAAGTCAACTGAGACATAGGGGAAGTTAAAAAACTCATGCTTGCAATGCAAGTATTTTCATTCTGCTTGCATGCAATATTGCCTTCATTTTTCTCCTTTTAATTGTACTTTACTTTTTGGCTATGACGAACTATAAGTTAAAGGTTCGCTCACGGCTTTATATATTTTACTGGGAAACCACATCCTTGCCGTCCCTGTGGACTAGGAAAATACGATTTTGGGTCTCCGTAGGTCTACCTACTTAGTTGTCAGTTAGTTACCTGGTTACCCCAGGTACTAACTTGGGCGCTGATCATGTGTTGTTATATAGGGTTTCTTGGGTATTCTTCAACATCGTAAAGACATGCCCCTTGTGTCTTCAGTTCTGTAGCAATCTTTATCATTTTAATAGAAATATGGACAGATAATTGTGCCCAATGAATATAGCAATATTATTATTATTATTATTATTATTATTATTATTATTACTAGGCAAGCTACAACCCTAGTTGGCAAAGCAAGATGCTATAAGCCCAAAGGCTCCAACAGGGAAAAATAGCCCAGTGAGGAAAGGAAATAAGGAAATAAATAAATGATGAGAATAAATTAACAATATATCATTCTAAAAACAGTAACAGCGTCAAAACAGATATGTCCTATATAAACTATTAACAACGTCAAAAACAGATATGTCATATATAAACAACAAAAAGACTCATGTCAGCCTGGTCAACATAAAAACATTTGCTCCTACTTTAAACTTTTGAAGTTTTACTGATTCAACTACCCGATTAGGAAGATCATTCCGCAACTTGGAATTGATTTAACACAATTCTATAAATTAGAATATATTTTTTCTTGTATTTTGTGAAGTACGAGTAAATATATCTTAGGCTTTCTTATGAATGTATTTCATGTTTTATTTACTTTAGATAGGTTGTTAAAGTATCTTTACCTTGCTTTCGAATACTTTATTGAAAATCTAAGCTTTCTTTGACTATCATAACGACCAATAATGCATTGAAAGGTATATTGATATTGTTTTTCTATGTTTACATTTAGATATTTATGGGCAGCTCGTGACGTGGGATCCTTGCTTTGAAATTCATATACATCTGAGTGGGGATACCTTAACGTAGTGATAGTTTGTTTATCGCCATGATCAGCAACCCTTGCTAGTCATGGTTACCCACACTAGGTTGGTTTGCTGTGAGTGGTCAGACCAAAATCTCCCACCATCACCAATACGAACTGGCCAGCTTGGTGATGAAACTTGGCCAAACCCAAGATATGAATAAGGATATGTAAGAGGACTTTGTCCTGCAGTGGATTAGGGAAGGCTGCATTTTTTGTGTGTATACCCTGCATGCGCGCGCGTGCACACACACACACACACATATATATATATATATATATCTGTTTACGTTTTAGATAATAATGATAATAATAAAACATCTAATAATGAAAATAAAACTACTACTAATAATACAAACACTAATAATATGAGATGAACATGACACACGCATCTCTTATCAGCATCCCAAAATAGTAAATGCAAGCCTTAAACATTCTGGTATACGAGCAAATATAAGCTGCTTTAGTCCTTCTCGGTGCTCCATCCTGTAGTCCACTTGAATGCATCAAGTTCCTCACCGTTTCACAAACGACGTAGTTTAAGCTTGTTAAAGGGTGTCGTTAACGTCTTCATACTTTTGAGCGAGTTGTTTTGCGAGGTGTAATGCCATGGGCGGTTCGTTTTACCTTGATTCAGTTTTCATTCATTTTAAATATATTTTATTCCTTTTAAGGTTTTTTTTTTATCTTTTTAGTTTTGCTCTTCCAATTTGTAGTTATTAGATTTTTTTTATAGTTTTTTGCTGCTCCAATTTTTAGTTATTAATTTTTTTTAATAGTTTTTTGCTCCTCCAATTTGTAGTTATTATTTTTTATATAGTTTTTTTGCTCCTCCAATTTTTAGTTATCATTCATTGTTTTTTTGTTGGTTTTTTTATTCTGTATCCTGTGGGCGAAATTTTATTATTTTTTATTTTTAGTTTTTCATTCAGTTTTATATAGATATTTTTTTAGCTATTTATTTTGTTTCCTTGTGGGGGAAATATTACTTATTTTATTTTAGTTTTTCATTCAGTCTTATATATTTTTTCTTAGTTTTTCTTCCAGTGTTTATATATGTTAGTTTAGCATCCAGTTTTTTTTTTTTTTTTTTTCTTTTAGTCTTTAGTTTTTTTTCACTATATTTCATGAGGAGAATATCATAGTGTTCTCAATTTTAGTTTAGTTTATTTATGTTTCTTTGGTAAATAAAAGTCTTGTCAAGTAGTAAATTGGTAGCCTCCCTTTTTACTACAGATACTGAAGTTGTTCTCTCTCTCTCTCTCTTTACCTCATCCACTCTCTCTCTCTCTCTTTACCTCATCCACTCTCTCTCTCATCCTCTCTCTCTCTCTCTCTCTCTCTCTCTCTCAGCAGTGGACATGAAGCTGTCAACCTCATCCACTCTCTCTCTCTCTCTCTCTCTCTCTCTCTCTCAGCAGTGGACATGAAGCTGTCAACCTCCTCCACGTCTGCATCCCATGAAATATTATTACTAAAATGACGTGAGAACAGTGAACTCGGGCAAAAGCAGAACTTTCAAATAACACAGAAAATATAAAAGATTTTAAATGAAATATAAGGATTTATTGCTTTAATGCTTCATTGCTCATCTCACGATATATCATATTTTTTTAATTTTATTTTTGGTTTATGGGAAAGTTAGAATTAAACTTGGTTCTTTCGAACTTTTTCTTAAATTGTAACTCTGCCAGTTTGAAGGCAACAATCTTGAATGGGGTTTGTTCGCATGCGCACTGATAGAATAAAAAGTGCATTTTATTACCGGTAAGCTTCTATTGTTTGTCATAATACACTCATACATACGTGCATACATGTTTGTATACACACACATATATATATGTATATATATGTATTATATATAAATATATATATATATATATATATATATATATATATATATGCTGTATATATATATATATATATATATATATATATATATATATATATATATATATATATGCTGTATATATATATGTGTGTGTGTATACACAACTAAATATATACATAAAAACTATCTTCGAAGATAACCCTTATTTCTGTCACATTTAGATAGTGAAATATACTCTAATATATCCTAATATATCCCAGTGGGACACACGTGTATGTGTGTGTATATACACACACACATATTATATATAACACATACATATATATATATATATATATATATATATATATATATATATATATATATGTGTGTGTGTGTGTGTGTGTGTGTGTGTGTGTGTGAATGTCGTATACGATTTATCAACCAGCTGTCATGTATTCCCCGTGTCCACTCTAATTATCTTCGAGAAAAGAAAGAAGAATAATGTACATTCTACCAACCCACCTAGGTAATTTGCCAACCAATTAAATGTGTGAAGTAGCACGCTGAGAAGCAGTTTTCCCTAAATGATTGACACCTCCCTCGTTAACTTGGCTTTGATTGATAACCTAAATCATTCTCTGTGACTTCTTATTTGTGCCTGAAGATTTTCTAATGTAGGTTATGCGAATGATCATTTAAGTGGTCTGCAATTAAGTGTCTCTATTCGTTGCATTTGTGGCCTAGATTTGGGACTGACCTCTCGTCTGAGTGTGTTTCAGGTTGGAATGAAGGAGAGACTGAAAAATGCTGTTAAGTTTTTGTTTGTAATATACACGATTTCTGTTTTGAGTGCAAAAAAAAAACTTGTTATTAAGTAGGTACTTAGTGTAGTTTTTAATACCAGTCTTCATTTATTAACGTGTTTTTTACCATTTGTAAGCTTAGTTTTTTATACCAATCTTCTTCTATTAACGTGTTTTTTTCCCATTTTCAATGGGATAAGCAAGGTAGCCTTCTTTTTGAAGGTGTTTGCTTTGGCTTTTGGGTAGGCCGTAGTCCCGATCGGCTGCCCTGCCTGACATCGCTTAGACCCCGGTAGCGTATGTTCATGTGTTGTACCAGTCACCAGCGTCCTTCCATACTTGTTGGAAATGGTGTGTGAATGTGTTTTTATAAAAGCTCAGTCATTTCATCTAATTGTGGGCGGTCCAGGAAAAAGACAAGACAACAATCACTCATATTTATACAACTGGTGGACCGTCAAGGGACCCGTGTGCTGTAAAATTTCCTCAACGTTAGTCGCTTCACACCTACACACAAGGCTAATCAGCAGCACGTTGAACCCTCATCTATTCTAGAATTCTAAGAATTCTATACCATTTACCTCTATTTTGCATGTACTCTTGCTATCCATATATTATGAGTATTCCTGCCTTGTACGTTTTTCTTACAAACTTGAAGGTTATAGTGGGCCTATTGGAAGCGTCCCTGTCTGGCGCTCTCTTGATGGGGTACGAGGCAAGCTTAAACTGGATAGTTTAGTGTCTGCAACCTCACCATCCTTGTGAGCTAAGGATGTGGGGTTTGGGGGGTGCCTACAGGTCTATCTGTTGAGTCATCAACAGTCATTGCCTGGGCCCTACCTAGTAATAGGTTGGGTGGAGAGGGGGGCTTGGGGCGCTGATCATCTGTATATATGGTCAGTGTCTAGGGCATTGTTCTGCTAGCTATAGTAATGTCACTGTGCCTTGCCTCTGCCATTCATGGGCGGTCTTTAAACTAGTGTAAATAGACTAGCCGAGGTCAGCCCAACTTACCTTGAAATCGAAACACCCCGCCTCTCTCTCTCCTCTCTCTCTCTCTCTCTCTCTCTCTCTGTCTGTAAACAATGAACCAGTCCCTTCTACAGCATCAAATATATCTTGGATCCGCCACGTTTCTTCCCTGGTGGCTACAAATGGCTTCGAGTTATCGTGACATATATATTTTTTTCTTTTTCCACCAATCTCCGTCTTGGGATAATTGCTGCCCTTTGTTTTGGCCCGTGCCTTCAGGCCATCCGAGAAATGGTCATGTGGTCTGGAAGAATGAGAGGAAGATGGAATTCTGGAAACTGTTGTGGTGATTTGTTTGATGTTCATTATAGCGAAGATAGATTTTTTTTCCTTCATCTCAATCGTTTATAGACTATTACTGCTAGTATTTCTTCTTCTTCTTCTTCTTCCTCCTCCTCTTCTCTTCTTCTTCTTCTTCTTCTTCCTTCTTCTTCCTCTTCTTCTCTTCTTCTTCTTCTTCTTCTTCTTCTTCTTCTTCTTACAAAAGAACATTCCTGAGTTGTTCAGATTATTTTTCTTCAAGTCAATTGTTTGTAAACTACTACTGCTAGTATTTCTTCTTCTTCTTCTTCTTCTTCTTCTTCTTCTTCTTCTTCTTTACAACAGAATATTCTTGAATTGTTCAGATTAATGGCTTTATTTAGTGTGTCTTATTTTCTTTGGATTAAATAATCACATATTTTCTTCGGATACATTAGACGTGTTTATACTATTTGTCAGTTGCCTTAAAAAACTATAAATCTCTCTCTCTCTCTCTCTCTCTCTCTCTCTCTCCCCTTGTTTGATTTAATGACTTAATTTTTTGGTTAGTTGAGCTTGTCATTGATTTGATGCTAATGCTCATATAAGTTTGATAGATTACTACTTGTAGAATTGATTAATTAGTTAATATTGACATAAGTATATAGTTGTGATGATTTTTTTCATTAATATTTGTTTTCTCAAATGTGAGTTTTGTATTGTTTAAACTTTTGAGGCTTTTCACACACATCTCCCCTATATATAAAAGAGCAAGTCTCTCTCCTCTCTCTCTCTCTCTCTCTCTCTCTCTATGTATATAGTATATATATATATATAATGTCCATGCTCAGCTCTCCCCGTCCCTCGGGTAGGGTGAGAGGGAGTAGTTAAACCCTGGCGAGGCGGGGTTTG
>NC_090747.1:112189548-112195365 GCF_036898095.1 Palaemon carinicauda | reverse complement strand
TTTCCTTGTTTCCTTTCCTCAATGGGCTATTTTCCTTGTTGAAGCCCGTGGGCTTATTGCATCCTGCTTTTCCAACTAGGGTTGTAGCTTAGCAGGTGGTAATAATAATAATAAGAAGAAGCAAGGAACAACAACAACAACAACAACAACAATAATAATAATAATAATGATATAAATAATAATAAGCAAGGAACAACAACAATAATAATACTAATAATAATAATAATAATAATAATAATAATAATAATAATAATAATAAGCAAGGAACAACAACAACAACAACAATAATAATTATGATAATTATAATAGTAATACTACTGTGTAGTATTGTATTACTATTAAACAACAAATACTTATATACTCTTATAAAATCCACGTATAAAATCGTTTGCATTTTATCCTGTTGTAAAGGCTACACTGTGTTCTGCCACCTCATTGCATCCTGTATCTCGTGACGGGACCGAGTTTGTATTCGGGATTGGCTGTTACCCTACTGTATCCTCCTGACAGTGGGGGTGGGGGAGGGGGAGGGCTGCTTTTGGGGGGAGGGGTTGCTTCCTCAATCTCGTACCGTGCATCCTTAGGTGTCAGCGTCACGGGTAATTTTTTTTTTCTTTCTCGTTAATTTATACTTTTTTATTTTTATTATAGAACTGATATTTTTTTTGTTTGGCCGTTATTTTTTTTTTATTAATATTATAAGATTGGTCTTTATTCGTTATTCTTTATATTAGATTATATTACTTGAATCATCAGAACTTGAAAAAGTTAAAACTTGCAGCTAATGTTTTATGTTGAAGAATCTGATTTAAGTTTTTTTTTTTTTTTTTTTTTTTTTTTTTTTTTTTTCTTTTTTTTTCCGTTAATTTTTTGTATTATTATTATAAGACTGATCTTTATTCGTTATTTTTTATATCAAATTATATTACTTGAATCAGTAGAACTTTAAAAGTTCAAACTTGTAGGTAATGTGTTTATGTTGAAGAAGCTGAGTTAAGTCTTTATAGTTTGTATGAAATATCTGTTTTATTGTTAATGTTTTAAGAATATTTTATTTTAATTGTTCATTACTACTTATATCGTTTATTTATTTCCTTGTCTCACTGGGCTATTTTCTCCTGTTGGAGCCCTTGGACTCTTACCATCCTGCTTTTCCATCTAGAATTGTAGCTTAGCTTGTAATAATAATAATAATGATAATAATAAAAAAAGATTGTAATGTTGTCAATCTTTAAACAGTAGATGGTATCATTATAGTGTAAAATAAATTTAATTCGTGTTATATGTAGCTAAGCTTCAATTTTTGTGAAATGTCTACCACATCGTAATTAAAATCTCAAATTTTAATTTGTAGATGGGAGATCACAGATCTGTGGAAAGTCAGGTTAGGAAACAAGACAATCGTTCTTAATGAAGAATGACGAAGAATGTTAGAAAACCTATTACAAAAAATCGACAAAATTGAACGGTAAAATGAAAATTCACTTTGGAAATTTGAAAGTTTCTGAAAGAAATCGCGGAGACTGTTTTAACCGCTGTCACATAAGACGAAAGTAGGTCTTCTATTTTATTTATCGTGTGAAAGAGATTTTTTTTTTTATTTATTGCTATCGCAAATGAAAGTCGCTTTTAAAAAATGTCTATGTTCGGATCAATTGAGTAATTTAATTTTTTTCTCTAATCCAAAAAAAAAAAAGTTTGAACAAGTTATCTTGTCTTTTTTTCCATTATTACAGATTCGATGCCAGTTTAGTATGTGGTCTACCTTTTTTATTCTGTTCCAGTATGTGGCCCACCTTTTTTATTCTGGTTTAGTATGTGGCCTACCCTTTTTATTCTGTTTTAGTATGTGGTCTACCTATTTTATTCTGGTTTAGTATGCGGCCTACCTTTTTTTGTTCTGTTTTAGTATGTGGCCTACCCTTTTTATTCTGTGTTAGTATGTGGCCTACCTTTTTTATTCTGTGTTAGTATGTGGCAACCTGGCTTGTTAGGTTAGGTAAGGTTAGGTTAGGTTAGGCCACGCCACATACTAAAATTAGTATAGGGTAGGTTAGGCCACATACTAAAATTAGGATAGGGTAGGTTAGTCCACATACTAAACCAGATAGAATTTCGTAGGCCACATTCGAAAGGTAGGCCACATACTAAACCTACACCACAGATCCTGTAGACCTGACAAACCCATTCATGAAAGGGTTACCGCATAAAATTCAATCGTCTTGTATGGTGCTAGCCGATATAGAGTTTCTATGAGATCATATCTCAAGATGACAGGTTTAGAATGAGCCTGAAAGTGTGGGTGTTTTGTTTTGGGTCGAGATGTGGATGTGATTAATTCGGGCTGGGATAAGTAGCACCGTGAACTCGGTCGCAGAGAGAGAGAGAGAGAGAGAGAGAGAGAGAGAGAGAGAAATTGGTATGTAGCCAAAAATGTATGTGCCATTACCCATCTTGGATATATTCAAGTGAAAGTCTGAGGTTTGTTTTGATCTTGTTTTCATGCTAATGAGGCCACAATTTTCTTGATTTTCTTTATTTAAGATTGTCTTTAGTACCTGTTTAAAATTTCTTGTTTATGCATAGACGTGTATTCAGTGTGGTATTAAATATTTTCATTGAAAGACATTTTACTCCATTGTAAAATTAACTCTCGCACATGATACGCTTTGCTATTTGTATAGCACTCAGGTCAACCCCCCCCCCCCCTCTCTCTCTCTCTCTCTCTCTCTCTCTCTCTCTCTCTCTCAAAGAGAGACCTAGTAAAGCCTCTATTTATTGTCCTGAGAGAGAGAGAGAGAGAGAGAGAGAGAGGAGAGTGAGAGAGAGAGAGAGAATTTCGATATACTCTCCCTCTCTCAAGACCTAGTAAAGCCTCTATATATTATCCTGAGAGAGAGAGAGAGAGAGAGAGAGAGAGAGAGAGAGAGATAATTTCGATATACTCTCCCTCTCAAGATCTAGTACAGGCCCTATTTATTATCGAGAGAGAGAGAGAGAGAGAGAGAGAGAGAGAGAGGAGCGCATCTCACTTTCAGAGGAGGTAAATGAATTGGTCGAGGGGCTATGTATGCCCAAGGTGGTGGGTGGTGTTGGGCATGGCATGTGCCCCAGTGGTGGTGTGAGCGGGAGGATTGTGTTACCCGGGACCTCATGCCCAAAAATGGTCCCAAGTCTTGGGCCACATCTCATCCCCCCCCCCCCCCCCCAGCAGGAGCAGCTTCATGCTCGCGATCTTGGGAGTTCGTGTGTGTGTGTTGGCTGTGATTTTACTTTTCTTGTCGTTTTTGTTTTTATTTGGAATTTAATCGATTAAGTATATTTATATATTTATTTGCTTTTGCTAATATTATTCCTGGTATACTCCTGCTATTAATTTTTATATTTGCTAATGTATAAATGTATGAGATTTTTAAGTATTTTTATATGCATTTGCTTTTGCTAATAGGATTCCTGATATACTCCAGTCATTAATTTTTATATTTGCTAATTTATATATGTATGAGATTTTTAAGTATAATTTATATATTTCATTTGCTTTTGCTAATAGAATACCTGATATACTACAGCTATTAATTTTTATATTTCCTAATGTATAAATGTATGACATTTTTAAGTATAATTTATATATTCATTTGCATTTGCTAATAAGATTCCTACTATGCTCCTGTGACTAATTTTTATATTTGCTAATTTTTAAATGTATGACATTTTTTCACGTATACCTGATTTTATCAATTTAATTTTAATTATCTGAGCAAAAAATGCCCCAAGTTATTATTTTTCTGTAATTTCTTCATTTATATATAACGTGTAATTATGTTATAATCGTGTGATAAAAATTTATATTTAACTGGTAAAAATTTCAGGTATTTTTTCACGTACACGTGATTTTTATCAATTTTATTTTTATTTTTTTCTGAGCAAAAATTCCCCGTTATTATTTTTCTTTTAATATCCCTATTATACATAACCTGTAATAATGTTTCAATCATGTGTTAAAAATTCATATTCTACTGGTAAAAATTTCAGGCATTTTAAAACTCTTCTTGAAATGTAATGTAATATAGAAAATATAACCAACTTTTTGTTTTAATATTTTTTGAATCATGATTTGTAGGATGAAGCGATGTTTTTATTATTGAATTTATCTCTCTCTCTCTCTCTCTCTCTCTCTCTCTCATATTATATATATATATATATATATATATTATATGTGTATATATATAATATATATATAATATATATATATATATATATATACACTGTAGATTTGTTAAGTTATAAATAGAATCATATAATGCTAATCACAGATGTATTTGTGTACGTCTTGAATAACGAACAAACAAACAAATATATCAACAAATAACAATAATGAATAATGAATTAGATACTCTTATAAATAAACGAACAATGTATATAAGAACCAAATATATATTTTCTTGCCAAACACCTGACTGTTATTATTATTTTTTTTTTTTATTTTGACTGCAGATGCTCAAGTTTTTCAATCAGGTAAAACATTAAACCATTGTAATACTGCCCCTGTTTCATTATTTCATATCATCATCTTCATCATCATCTTCATCATTTCCTCCTACGCCTATTGACGCAAAGGGCCTCAGTTAGATTTCGCCAGTAGTCTCTATCTTGAGCCTTTAAACCAATACTTCTCCATTTACCATCTCTTTCACGCTTCATATACCTCAGCCATTTAGGCCTGGGTGTTCCAACTCTTCTAGTGCCTTGTTGAGCACAGTTGAAAGTCTGGTGAACTAATCTCTCTTGGGAGTGCTAAGAGCATACCCAAACCATCTCCATCTACCCCTCATCATGATCTCATTCTCATGGCAATCGAGTAATATCACTTAGAGTATCATTTCTGATCCTATCCTGCCATTTATTTACCTATCTTAATAAGGTACAATCATTTGGCTTTAAACTGACACCATACTTGTGAATCGTAGGAGGAATATGAGTCTCTCAAACAGTAAAAAGGAGGATATCTCTTCTGACATCTCTGGCTCTGGTATAGACAGGGACTTGCCAAGAGTTACCAAGTATTTAAAAAAAATCAAAAGGTTTTAATGTACTATGTGATGCTCGATTTTAGTCACCATGAGTGAGACACTAATTTCACATTTTATTGGTCCGATATTTATAGGAGATTTTATTATGTTGTTGGGTATAATTACAGAGATTTAATTTTCTAATATGTATAATGTGTGGCTCATTGATTTCAGACAACATAATTGAGACACTGAGTTTACATTCTTTTGGTCCGGGAACGATATTTATAGGAAATCTTATTATGTTAGGTACAACTACATCGGAGATTAGTGTTTACCAACATACTCTTTCTGTTCGAAATTTATGACAATTAAATTAATATCTACGCATATTTAATTGCACATTTTTGCATACTTTGATTTTTTATAGAATCCAGACAGCTATGTTTTGATTTCTTATAAACAGCATTTTTATAATCATTCCCCTGTCGAAAAAAATTGCAAATAATGATACAATAGAGTTTTTTAGCATACTTACTAAATATTATTTTCTTTCCAGATTTCTAAGTTTAATGTAATTTTATCAATGAGGATAATATTTCTTAAAGGTCTTGTCACAATCATGCTCAAATGCATTTATTTCTTACGTTTCAGATGCTGATAGAATTCAAATTCTTCATCCTCATAATTTTGTAATCTGAGTTTTTTTTAGGACAATGATTCTCTCTCTCTCTCTCTCTCTCTCTCTCTCTCTCTCTGCTAATTTCTTGTTTCAATTTTGTTAATATTGAAATTACTCATCCTTTTG
>NC_090747.1:112112048-112177048 GCF_036898095.1 Palaemon carinicauda | reverse complement strand
AACACAGATTATAGGTAATTATGATACTTAAATAGTGACAAATGCGGCTTGCGTACACATTACAACCCATGTACTGCTTGTCAGAACAGAGGAGCAATGAGATAATGTTTGAGAGCTATGTGAGCCACAGCAGACCAAAGACCATTTGAGTGGCAGCCAATCACGATGCTTGTGTGCAGAACATGTTAAAAGATTATGGGCTACCCCCAGTCACAACTTTCTTAAAGTAGTCTTTCAATTTTGTAGATTGCAATGTATTCACTGCTCTACTAAAGAGGAAAGTTCACCTGCCTTTTACTCTAGGAGTCTAGTGTAGCTATATACAGTTATACCTCGTGTGGCATCTATTCCATTTTTCTAACACTGCCAACACCGTGTGACACAAAGGAAGGGCTTTCACCAAATTCTTCCAACCATCCTTGTCTTGCTTTCTGAAGCAGATCATGTGAACATTTTATTATTATTACTTGCTAAGCTACAACCCTAGTAGTTGGAAAAGCATGATGCTTTTTCCTCATAGGGGTGGCAATATTGTGATTTTTTTTTATCACCCCTTTGAGTAGTGGATGTTTCCTCATATTTATTGTAAGTGTTTTGAAATAGCCTTTAATTTGGTCAAGATATCTTTGGCATCACCCTCCTACAAATATTATTTTGGCATCACTTTCCTCTTACGTACTTTGTTGACATCACCTCCTACTTATGAACAATATGTTAGCCTGACATCACCACTTACTTATATACATGTTAGCTTGATATCACCACTTATAAACATGTTAGCTTGACACCACTTTCTTATGAACAAGATGTTAGCCTAACATTACCACTTACTTATAAACATGTTAGCTTGACATCACCATTTATAAACAATAAGCTAGCTTGACATCGCTTACTTATGAACAATATGTTAGCTTAACATCACCTACTTCTGAACAATGTTAGCTTGACATCACCATCACCGTTCACTCACAAACGGAGGAGTTAACAATCCTCATCAAAGATCGTTAAATATGTTTTTAAAGTAATTAAGAGAGACTATTGAATATGCATTACAACGTCTTCCTCCTCTTGCAGACCTTCACCGCCTGGTGTAACTCTCATCTCCGCAAGGCGGGCACCCTCATCGAGAGCATAGAGGAAGAATTCCGCAATGGCCTCAAACTTATGTTGCTGCTCGAGGTAAGTTCTCGAGTGAAGGAGGACCTCAAGTCCCATTTCTCGTTGAGTGATTGTAACTTCATGTCTGTGACTTACCAAAGACCAGGATGTCCTTGAAGGCTTCAGTGGAAAATATGCTTATATTTATGTATATTTTATGCTTTTTGTATATTGTTCCAGGATCATTCAAATAAATAACTCTATTTTTCGCAGGTTATCTCTGGCGAGACCCTCCCCAGACCCGACAGGGGCAAGATGCGTTTCCACAAGATTGCCAATGTCAACAAAGCTCTTGACTTCATCGCCAGCAAGGGTGTCAAATTGGTATCCATTGGTGCTGAAGGTGGGTTTTGGTAAAGGATTTAATAATCTCTTGATTATTACTGCTTATGGAACTTGTGGTTTTGCTTGAAGTACAGTAGATAGATCCTTGGGATTGAATAGGGAATATGATAATTCCCATACTTAATTGTGGGAAGGACACTGGCGACTGGTACAGTCGGCTTCATTAATTACGGTACACTTCATGGGACGCTAAGAAGACATCAGTGTACCGGAATTAATGAAGACAACTGTACAACACATAAACATGCGCTACCAGAGTCTAAAGCGATGTCAGGCAGGGCAGCCGATCGGGACTACGGTCTACCCCTAAGCCAAAGCAAAGGCCTTCAAAAAAAGGCAACTGTGCTTACCCCATACAAAAAATGGGAAAAAAGTGCTTTAATAGAAGAATTGTTATTCAAGTTATTATAGTTCTCCATTTAACTTTACTATAAAAGATACTTAAATCAGGTAACTATAAAGTATCCCCCTTTTTAAATGAATTCATGCTCTTTCATAGAAGAAAAATGGCTCTAAACCCTGAAAAAATTTTTTGACTCGGTTGGCTGTAAAGGAATACTCAGTTATAAAGGAATAAAAAAATCCAAGTGTCCAATAGTGAGTGGAAATAATTTTCCTTTATAAAAATTACTTACTAGGTCAACTTGGCCCAAAAGTCGATTCCACTAGAAATTTTTAAGTGTTTCTTCCATTACCACCTAGTAAAACTACATGTAAACAATTATCATTACAAAAAAAAAAGCTGTTTTCATAAAACGTGTCCTGATATTCAACAGACAATATTTAGAAAAAAAAAGTTCCTCTATATTAGCATTGTCCAAAAGACACTAGCATATGAAATAAAGTCTTCACAACATGATTGATATAGTACTGATGCACTTGTTGAAATGGTTTGCATTACTTTCCATTTGGTCGTAAATGAAAATGGAGGCTAAGCTATTAAGCAGTCATAATGGCAAATACAGATGACCATTTTCATCACTTACTACTGAACCTTTTCAAATCTTCTTTAATAAATGGCAGATATGGCAAAGTAATTTGACATCAGTAATTTAAAACATATCAAACCCATCATAGCGCAGTGGTACTCTTGAAAACTAGGAATTTCATATTGAAGTATATTGTAATTTTGTTCTATGGTTTGACTGATGAATTTATTATAAATAAAAAATATGATACAGGCATTATGCAGTTAATATTGGTCAATATTATGATTGGTGGTGTTATTATTACTTGCCAAGTTGCAACACTAGTTGCATAAATAAAACGCTACAAGCCCCAAGGACCCCATATTGCAAGCAGCCAGTGAAGAAGAGAAATAGATGATTAAAGCATAAACTACAGTATTAAAGAATGAAAAAATACAATATATTAATATTGATAACAATGTTGAACAGATTAGTAATGTGTAAACTATGAAACGACTCGCGTCGCCCTGTTCAATAGGTAAGCATTGAGCTTAAACTCTGGAAGTTCCATGGATTCAACTATTTCTTTGTCACAGCTGGAATAAAACTTCTAGAATAATGTGTAGCACTGAGCCATATGAAAGAAAATGCAAAATTGTTAAAATTAATTGCATTCCTTGTACTTAACATAGTGGATGGTACAGGAGGGGAAGATGTGAATGAAAAGGATGGTCAGAAATATGGAAAATCTCAAACATGGACAAAGCTAATCTAATGATGATGCCAGAGATTATTACAGTACTATATACAGAGTAGAGATAAGGAATTTAATTGAGCAAATTTTTGTCCAACAACTTGAGAGTTGGCTGCTGAAAACCAGATAGGAGAATAGTATTCAAAATATAACACAATAAACAAATTAAAACATTTCTTCTGGATAGACAAGTTTCCCAAATTCTTGAAAGTCATACTGTATATACCAATTTTTAGGGCAAATGAAGAAGAGACAGACTGGATATGTTTATCGAAAATACGTTTCCCAATCAAGAATTGTGCCTAGAATTTTGAACTGTATTTCGTAAAAGAAACTTTGTCAATGTAAAAATCAATGTTGGGAGGATCCAATGTCCTTGCGTACTTACGGTATAATCATACTTTGATTTATGTTAGATTTTAACTTCCTCCCCAGTAATTTTCACCTTGCACTAATTTTAGCTAAATCCTTGTTTAAAGGCTCAACAACCACAGGTTTACATATAGTAGATGGGATCAATATAAAGAAGAGTAGTAGCATCTGTTTATTCAACAGGCTTGTTTTCAAGGCTAGCCACATATCATAGGTATATGATAAGAAAAGAAAAGAACAAAGGAACACCAGATATTACATTCCTATAGTTACTGTATTGTCCATCAACAACTATTATTTCCAATCTATTGTTCAAAACCCAATGACAATACAGTACTTAGTAGTGACTCGCCAATTCCCATATGTTTAAGCTTAAAAATAAGGGCCATATGATTATCAAAGTCAAAAACAGCACTGAAGTCAAGACCAGTCTTATGACTTTATGACCACAATGAAGAAATTTGAGAATATAACTGGAGATTGCAAGAAGAGCGTGACAGGGTCCAAGGCTCTCACTAAATCCAAACTGCAGACTTAGGAATAGATAATTACATACAGCATGTTAGTTCAGAGACTGTGCCAACAGGCGTTCAAAAACTTTTGATGTATGAATATTTACACTTTAACCAACAACAAATGTTAAGGTTCAAAAATTAATAAAATGAACTTTGTCAGTATTGTAAACTTCTTCAATATACTTATGAACTTTCTGAGAAAAAATCAATTGATTTAAATTTTTTATTCTACTTCTTAAGCAAATCCTTTAAGGCTAGCCACATAATAGGTAGAAATTATATGTGAAAGTAATTATGAATGTACAAGTTGAATGCTTCATTGAAATTAATTGTTGGGCTGTTCTTTGTCTTTTCATATACCATGCATCATGCTTTCTCTTGAAAAATATAATCGACTATAATTTTTTCTTATATGAATACCAGCTTGTGTCAATTTTGTGGAGTAATTTTTAGGAAAAACTGATTTAGTATCTGGATAGTTAGTTATAACACAAAGGAAGGGGCAGCTTTTTTATTAATATTTTGTTGTCTATTTTTGACAATAAAACCTGTACTCATGAAGTTTTACAGTATATATTTTTAGTCAACTGAATTTCAAAGTTAGAATAAGTACAAAATTTGGTGTCTATCCCAAGGAGCAAGGCTAATCACTTTTATACTGTATATATTGTATAACCGTGATACTTCTCTTTACGTTAGTTCAACATACAATACGTCAGTTCCGACTTTATATCGCTCATCCAAAATGCAAAATCAAAATTCATGTTAGACTGTTTTACCTGACCTTACGTTGGCTTATATGTCGATGAAGTGCTGTACATTACATGATATCAGGTTGTAAGTACTTTTTAGTGTTCAGTACATTTATTGAGAACTTAAAAGTCATATAAGTCACGTGTGTTTTAACCAATTAAGACTTAGAGTGGGGTATTACTTATATTTTATTTCAACAATTACTTCAAAACTAGAAATGCTTAACAGAATTTTAATTTCAACAGAAATTGTTGATGGCAACCTGAAGATGACTTTGGGTATGATCTGGACCATCATCCTGCGATTCGCCATCCAGGACATCAGTGTAGAGGAGATGACTGCCAAGGAGGGTCTCCTTCTCTGGTGCCAGAGAAAGACTGCACCTTACAAAAATGTCAACGTGCAGAACTTCCACACTTCATTCAAGGTTATTATATGTTTTTATTATCTATAATGATATCAATCACAGAATTTAGAGCAGACCCTTCAAGTCAAGGCTGGAAATATATACAGTGTATGTCAGTTTTAACAAAGTAGAAACTCTTGCATTGTACTAGATAAATAAAGTAAATAAGTTAATCTTTCATGCATTTTGATTTTTACAAGCCAGTGGTTCAGGTGACAAATGGTATGCCATTATGGGTTACATGTTAATATGATTATGTATTGTTGTACCTTTCAGGATGGTCTCGCATTCTGTGCCCTCATCCACCGTCACAGGCCAGATCTTCTCGACTACTCTCAGCTATCCAAGGATGATCCCCTTCACAACCTTAACCTTGCCTTCGATATTGCTGAGAAGCACCTTGACATCCCCAGGATGTTGGACCCCGATGGTAAGATCACTTAGTAGAAATTCACCAGAGTTTCATATATGAAACTATTTTTTAGATGTGTAGCAGAAATTATAATTGGTAAAATGCTAAAAAAAAATCCTCGTATTAATGCATTAAGTCCCCTAGATCAGAACTTTTATTTAAAATCTTTCGAAATACCTGTCTTTTGAATAAGTGCTAAACAGAATACGTAAGAATGCTTGATACACATGAAGGCTAACTCATTAGTGTTAACAAGATCAGCTGATTGAAAAAAATTAAGATTCGGGGATTGGGGGTTATGAACTAGAGACTCAGGGTAATCGTATTGAGCTTCTAAATTGAGAACCCACTCTTGGAATGCAACTTGTTCTTATATAGGGGACTTATTATACCCTACATTTTTTTTTTCTTAATTTCCAGGATTGCAGACTGTCTGAATTCTTGCTCTAAGCAAGTCCAGAATCGTGATAACTCTTATCATTGTCATTCCTCTTTAGAGTGCGGAGCTAGCCATGTCGTTGGAGTCGGAGGTTTTTCCTGCAAGTTGACTATGCATGGAATTGTAGAATAGGAAGACTGAAATGTTTGGCTGTGTTTTCAGATTTGGTGAACACACCTAAGGCCGATGAACGCGCCATCATGACCTACGTGTCTTGCTACTACCATGCCTTCCAGGGGGCCCAGCAGGTAATCATTCGGCCCCACATCAGCATGGATCCACCACTGGCGCAACATTTTCTCACACAGGATACTAGACCCCTGCCTTATCATAAAGGCTCTAGCAATAGTCCCAATTTTTTTTTTCCTTAATTTCAAAACTATTATTAAAGTTTTTCAAGAAGTAAATTTCACCTTTTGACTATGCTAGATCTTTTATTATAACATTGCCTTGGAGGAGATACATAGGTTTTTTTTCTACTATACATAAATTAATCCAGCATTATTAAAAAAAAAAAATAAATTTTTAACTGCTTCAAGGCAAATTTCTTAGAATGTTAAATTTGTTCCAACTAACCTTTGTGGTAGTTACAGCAATTCCGAGCACCCAAGTGCAGAAACTGCAGCAGCAATTCGAGTAAAGCTGGAGCAAGATTGCTGACTGACTGATTGGCTGACTGGCTGACTAGAATGTTCTGACTATTGTTCTGCTAGAGACATGCTCAGTGACTGCATTGCCTCTAGCTTGTGTTTGTCTCACTTTTTATATTTAAGTTTTAACACCACGTATCTCATGAAACTTTATTACGATAACATTATTATTTTTCTCCAAGTTATTATTCACAAATATGATAACATGCATGGATTAGTTAATGTATGTGTTCATTAAAGCAATGATAGTACAAAGCTTGAATAGTCTTGTATTGGATAATAATTTAATAAAGCTTTTGTATTTCTACTATCATTGTACGTTTATGCCTGTGCATGTATTTTTAATTTTTTTTCCCTCTTGCATAGTGATTAGTACCTCTTTAACTTTCATTTATTACTTAGTCTGCCCAACAGAGCCGCTTAATTGTCTACTGGAAGCAGATTTTTGAGATCTACTGTAGCATAGCATTTTGAAATTTCAGTTTCGTCCCATAACCAGTTGTCAATATCGTGTGCTTTTTTCGTGCAACTAATTGATGAGTATTAAATTAGCCCTTAGTGTAGAAGTGTGACTTACTAACTATGTACATTACAGACATATCAGAAGGTGTACCAGACGAAAGGGCCGTCATGACATATGTTTCCTCGTATTACCACACATTTACTGGTGTGCAAAAGGTTAGTGAGATGAGCTGCAAGATTGGTGGGTTCAGAATTTACTTCTCTTTTGAACATTTTTTCTTAGGCCGCTTGGTATATCATGAGTAACTTTTTCTAAAGTTTGGGAATGTAAAAAGTATTATATGCAAATGGAGGTAGTTTGTGATACAGTATTGAGGTAAAGTAAATTTCAATGCCTTGCTTTGCATACTCCATAATGCATTTTAAAGTGTATGAAAGGCATGACTACAATCATTGATGACTTATTGTTTTGTTTTATGACATTGCTAGTTTTGTGCAAGGTCTGTTTATGAATTTGAGAATGTTCGATGATATCAGTGCATTAATGAAGTTTAAGTATTTCTTCCAAACTCACTGCTTAAAAATTTCATTCTGTTTAAAAACTATGATGAAAAAATATACAGTAGTCGTAAGAGATACTTACGAAAAGGGCAACATTTTCAAAGTTGGACAAAAGTATTTTAAAGACTATTACTCATTCTGCAGAATTGTAACAGAATTTAATTTGAATAGGCTGAGATGGCTGCCAACCGCATCTGCAAGGTGCTGAAGGTTAACCAGGAGAACGAGCGCCTCATGGAGGAATACGAACGCCTTACCTCCGACCTGCTGGAATGGATTCGTCGCACCATTCCTTGGCTTCAGGCCCGCCAGCAGGATAACACATTGGCTGATTTGCAAAAGAAATTAGAAGAATACAGACTCTACAGACGCAACCACAAGCCCCCTCGTGTGGAACAGAAGGCCAGATTAGAGACTAACTTCAACACACTTCAGGTGCAGTATAGTACACTTGAGTTTTTATTGGTTCTTGCAGGTCTCAGATTCAGCAAGTAATATGATTGAAATTATTTTTTAATATGATTTTGTTACAACCGAAATTTATTAATGTTTTCGTTCCCTCCACAGACCAAACTCCGCCTCTCAAACCGCCCAGCATACCTTCCCTCCGAGGGCAAGAGTGTCACTGACATTGCCAATGCCTGGAAGAATCTTGAAGGATGTGAAAAATCTTTCGAAGATTGGCTGCTTTCCGAGATGATGAGGTAATTTTGATATGGAAGAAAGTTGCTTTCATTGGCTTTATCCAGTATTTTTAAAATTACATTGATAAAACATTTTGCTATTCAATTGTTCTTTATAATGATTATCAAAGAATAATTTTACCATTACAGTTATAGGCATTAGAAAAGTTTTGCTTATTGCACTGTTTAAGGAATCAAATAGCTAAAAAACTCATATGAAAAAAATTGATATTCCAGGTTAGAGCGTCTTGAACATTTGGCTAAGAAATTCAAGCATAAGGCCGAAATCCATGAGGGCTGGACTTCTGGTAAGGAGGAAATGTTGCAGAGCCAGGACTTCAGGAATTGCAAGCTTAATGAGCTCAAGGCTTTAAAGAAGAAGCACGAAGCCTTTGAATCCGATCTTGCTGCACACCAGGTTGGCCTTTTTATCTGTTGTACAAACACTGCAAATTATAGATTAGTGTAGATATATATATATTATATAATGATTCATATAGAGAAAATATTAAAACAAAAATTGCTGCATCAGATTTGTTTATTTTTTTATTTGATGCTGTAATATTAACAATTGTTAACATCTTGTAAATGTTCCTAATTTTGCCTTTCCAAGGATCGTGTGGAACAAATTGCAGCTATTGCTCAGGAGCTCAATGCTCTTGACTACTATGATTCTGCTACCATCAACTCTCGTTGCCAAGCCATTTGCGACCAGTGGGACAGACTTGGCACCCTCACTACAACTCGCAGGAACAACTTGGAAGAAACCGAGAAGCTTCTTGAAAAGATTGATCAACTCCATCTTGAATTTGCCAAGAGGGCAGCAGTGAGTATCACAATGCATTATTTCTAAAGACTGGTATTAGATTTCAATATATTTTTAGGTATCACTGAATAGAATAACTGTGAATAGAACAGTGATTATTGATAGTATAAGTTTTCATCTTCATGTCACAAATGAATTCTTATTTCAGCCCTTCAACAACTGGCTTGATGGAGCTTGTGAAGATCTCGTTGATATGTTCATTGTGCACACCATTGAAGAGATTCAGGGCTTGATTGATGCACACAACCAGTTCAAGGCAACCCTTGGTGAGGCCGACAAGGAATACCAGGCCATCATGACCCTTGTTAATGAAGTACAGCACATTGCTCAGCAGTACAAGATCCCTGGTGGTCTTGACAACCCATACACTACTCTGACTGCTCAGGTGAGGTCCTGATAATAGAATATATTTGAATTCATTTATTAACTTATTTGGGTTATTTCTCATTACAATATTTAGTAGTAGAATGTTCATTATATATTTGATACACTAATTTTCATTTTGATAACTTTTTGTTATGCCCAGCTTATGAACGTTATTGCGTATTGAGTTGTTTTTACCTTTAATTTTTATATTGATTGTTTCATATACAAGTTCATCATTTGAAAATTTATTTGTTGAAGCTTTCCTCGTGTAAAAGTGATCACGGTTTACTTTATATGATTCCTTTGATTATTGTTTATTTACAGCTGAATATGGTAAAATTTAATATGTTGCAAATTGTCTGTTTTATTACAATATTGATGATGCAGACAATTTTTAGAATTTTTTTTCCAACTCACAAGTTATTAGTTTTCATACAAAATTTGTATTAATTCACACATCTAGAAATAGTCCCATAGATCTAGAATATTTGATGGTTTATTGTTATGTGTTGAGGATTTTGTTTCATATTAACCCTTTCAGATTCTTATCCTATAAAATCAAGATATAAAATTTTAAATTATTAAGATTCTGATGACAGAATCAAATAAAATTATTTTGTGGACTGCTTTATGTGTGCAACATACACAGCTTTTCTTTTGAAGGCATAATCAAATAAAAAAATTTATTATAAGGAATATCTATAATAATCACAATACAGTAGTGACCAAGGGTACGTTATTTTAAATGCTGGGTGCAGGCAGCTCAGAATATTGGCAAGTCTCCAAAATCTGGAAAGCAATGTCATCTAATTGGTTTCAGTTCAAATGGGAGAAAAGGACTCTTTGTTCAAATTTCAAAGGAAGGTTCTCTATATATTTTACAGTAAGGGCAGTTTGCCTGTAAATTTAAATGTAAGGAGTTCGTGTTTGAATTTTAAGACAATGTATTTCTTATGCCTGTAAATTTGAAGCCAGGGGACTTCTTTAGTTTAAATGTTTTTATATAGGTCTTAGTTTATTTAAAAGTTTGAAGCAAGGACATTCTTTTGCTCTGAATTTTAGTTATTTGCCATATTTTCATTTTACATTTCAAAGCAGGTGTCTAGTTAAGCATGCCAAATTGCAGTTATACTCAGTAGTGTAAACAATACACTTACTAATAGTATTACATTATTTAAATATTTTACAAAGTATACATACATGGCCCTTCAGGATGGATGATTATAATTAAACTATTTGCTATTCCAATCAACAGTCCATGAAAAATTTTTCTTTAAAAAGTTGTCCATTTTTTTTTGTAGAAGTAAATCCTATAATTGGAAAACCGTTATTAAGAATAATTTTTATTTAATAGGATTTTGCCTTGTTTTTCATGTACTTCCTTAGGATAGTGAAAGCATATTAAGTGCGGTTGAGGTAAGATTTGTAAGAATACGTGCATGAATGCATATCATACGTCACTGTTACCAATGGCATTCGCATAACTTACCATAAACAGTCTTTATGTACAGTGATAGACTATCATAATTCACAATTGCCAGTTTAAATCACATAACTTAATGCAATCCGTCTGTTGTACAGTGATAGACTACTTTAGTCAATTATTTTTGAACAATAATTTGAGCCTTTTACAGAGGCACAACTGTTAATGCATTGCAACCATGTAGATAAAGTACACCTCTTGTTGCACGTAGTATAGCATAGTACTTGAGTCCTGTGTAATTTACCCAACATAGTTAAAATATGGAAGTGCTTTTTATATGAAAGTATAGACTAGTTTTAAATTACATTGTACAGTATTATTTAATTTAGAATAGTAATTGTAATGAATTTATATTTTCTTTCTGTAAAATTAATCAAAGGTATACCTTTGAGTGATATTTAGATATTTTCCTATAGATTATCGCCAGTAAACAATTACTGCATTACATTATTTCAAGGAAAAAATATGCATTTTCTCATTTGAATTACAGGTTATCTCTGGAAAGTGGGGCGAAGTCAAGAAGCTTGTACCCCAGCGTGATGGAACTCTACAGAATGAACTTGGCAAACAGCAGAGTATCCTTTTGGCAGTGTCAAAAACACTAGTTTTAGTTATATAATCATAGCATTTTAGTGAATGACACCTCGTAGTAACGGGGGATATTGAGGAGGGAGAAGTCTAATTGGAAAGGAACCTCTGGTAGTGGTATCACTCGCCCCAGTTTTAATACCGACACCCTTTAGGGGTGAGCGAGCTGGATATATTCCTGGAATTCCATGCAACTTTTTTTCTCTGGTATATTTAGCAGTATTTATACCTTTGAAATGGTGCTTTAAGGAGCATTTCATTGGGCGTCACAGAAATAGATTTTTCCTTCGTCAAAATCCCTTTTTTGGGTCATTATTGTGGAGAGTTCAAAGTATTTTGGTTCTTATGAAATTGTGTTTAATGTTTGTCTGTATGTATGACACTTGAAATCTTTGGCAGGATCTCTAGAATGAAAGGATAATTTATTTTTTCTAAAATTGGTATAAAGAATTCTGTGGTAAAGGGGATTAGTTTTTTTCCTGGGGATATTAAAAATATTTTGAAAATAGGAAAAATCATAACTATTTATACTATTAATTGCAGAAAGGTAGCTCACATGAATGGTGAATTTATTATATAATAGTTTTTATCAATGTAGTGATCCATAAAATTTTGTTTATCCAGTATAACTACTGCTGCAGCAGTTTTTTTTTTCTATCTAGTTTTATATAAATTAATGCATTTCAGTTTCCTTTTATATCTTACTTAATGTTTGATTATCAAATATTAACCCTGCTGTAGTGTTTACCTACAGTGTCTCTTTGTTCAGTGCTATGCAGACACTAAAGATTCCTTATGGTTTCTTTTAAGTGGCTGCATTAGTATCCCTTCAACTTCTAATACATTTCATTTGTTTTCCTGTTACCCAGCTGTTCACTTTCTTTTAACTTGCCCGTGGTCAAATTTTTTCTTTTTATTTAAGAATAAATCTCTTGGGCATATAGAGTAATATAAATGTGGTCTCTTTAAACAAATTGATAACTAGCACAGTAACTGACTTAATTGTATCTTAATCCAGTTTTCAGACCTGGAAGAACAATTTTTTTGTGCCAAACACAAGTCAAGAATTTACTGTTCTGGTTAGAAACTACCTAATACTGTACAGTAACAGTAAAGAATGCAGTACTGTATTCTAGTTAATCTATTTTATAGTTATAACAATTATATCATTCATATGGCCTGGTATGTTGGAATATTCATTGGGATTTGCTTAAAAAAACATGACTAAGTCGAATTGATACGTTTTATAAGATAATTGGATCACAGTTTTATTTTAAGATTGCTTTTTAGATATTCCCAAACATGTATTTACTGTAAATATTGCTGCTTTTTCTCCTTGCGTATCAAGTCGCGAAAGTGCAGTGACCTTGTGCATAGTAGAATGAATCGCATACTTTATTTAGTAGGTCTACGGCTAGGTGTAATATACATACATACATATACCAAGGCACTTCCCCCAATTTTGGGGGGTAGCCGACATCAACAAATGAAACAAAACAAAAAAGGGGACCTCTACTCTCTACGTTCCTCCCAGCCTAACAAGGGACTCAACCGAGTTCAGCTGGTACTGGTGTAATATAGTTTCTTTAAATTGATTTGTGTACTGCATGTATAGTCAATTGTTCTTCAAGTTTCATTTTGTGCCTTTAATTCCTTAACACTTTCATAGACAATGAATCACTCCGTCGCCAGTTTGCTGAAAAGGCTAATGGTGTTGGTCCATGGATTGAGAAGCAGATGGATGCTGTCGCTGCCATTGGCATGGGAATGCATGTAAGTTATAAAATGTAATAGCTCTTTGTTTTTAATATCATGAATAAAATCTTTGTCAGTAGTAGAATTGAAACCATTCTTGTATTACTGTTGCAGAAGAGGAAATAATTCTTGTATTACTGTTGCAGAAGAGGAAATAATTCTTGTATTACTGTTGCAGAAGAGGAAATAATTCTTGTATTACTGTTGCAGAAGAGGAAATAAATAAAATTCTTTTCCAGGGTTCCGTCCTTGAAGATCAGCTGAACCGTCTGAAGGATTATGAAAACGCCGTTATCAGCAACAAAGCCATCATGGATGAGATGGAGAAGATTCACCAAGCTGTCCAGGAGTCTATGATCTTTGAGAACAGGTATAGTACTCCTTTTGTAACTCAACTTACATATGTGGGGAAATAGATTATATTAGTATGTACGAGATAGTGGTATGTGTACGTAACTTGAAGCATAAAATCAAAGTCAAGTAAGGAATGTATGTACAATACAGTAATGGCAATATCCTTGCATTTTGGGCTGTATATATACCCTAAAATACCAAACATCTTCATAAGACTGCATTAATTTTGTTATTAATTATTCATAACATTTTTTTAGAATCTTAAAGTACTCAGTGCTCCTTTTATGAAAAAATATAATTAAAATCTGTTACAGAAGCAAAGTCTGATAATTAAAGTTTATTTTTCACAAATCTAAAACCATGTAAGCTTTTCATCTTCCTTCAGAGTACTGCGGTGGCATATTATTTTAATGTTACATGGCCATATTGAATTTTCTTACTTTCATAGAAATAATTATAAATTTGACTTTTTATACCATATGACCCCACTTTTGATTATATACACAACTTTGTAGAACATTTGGCAGATCTCACTACCCCATTTGGTTGTTTTATAAAGCTTACATGATGTCTTATTGTACAAGAATGAGGTTTCACTGTAATTTGTTATTTTCATAAAAAGATATAGAAATTCAAGTGAGGGAAAGGAAGTACTATTTAATATAGAGATTTCCAGTTGGCTTAAAAACATGTTAATATTACAGTAGTGCTGAGACCTCCTGCACTGCTAAAGATACTTTTATGCATTCTATAAATAACTTCTGGGGTTGAGAGACTAGAGTAAAACGCAGTTCTACAGTGCTATTTGGCTCTTTGAGGTGGAAAGTACCCAAAAGCTGCTGCACAATCACTGTACAAATTTACTTTTAAAATTTGCAAAGGTAAAAACTTGCCATTTTTTTATCACTTTCACAGTACACTGTACTTAAAATTTTTTTGTTATGATTTAACAGTAAGTGAGGCTCTCTCTTTAGCATATTTTGCAGTCATTACTTAAACTGAATCATTACCCAAACTGACTCTTTACTTGGACAGGTACACTCAATATACTATGGAGACCCTCCGTGTGGGATGGGAACAGTTGCTGACCTCCATCAACCGCACTATCAATGAAGTTGAGAACCAGATTCTTACCAGAGACTCCAAGGGTATTAGCCAAGAGCAGCTCACAGAATTCCGTGGCTCATTCAATCACTTTGACAAGAACAGGTAAGTGTTTTTAAAGTAATTGCCGTGTTCATGTAGACAGTGCATTGTTAATGTTATTTTATTCAATGGTTACCGATACCATTGTCATCTCGCAACTTATTTTTTTTTTGCTTTCCAGGGCAGGACGTTTGGCACCGGATGAATTCAAGTCATGCTTGATCTCTTTGGGATACTCCTTCAGCAAGGACCAACAGGGAGACATTGATTTCCAGAGAACTCTCAGTATTGTAGATCCTAACAACACTGGATTCACTCAGTTTGATGCATTCTTGGACTTCATGACTCGCGAGAATGTTGATTCTGACACTGCTGAACAAGTTATTGATTCCTTCAGGATCCTTGCTGGAGACAAGGTAGGGAATATACCTGGTGTTCTCAACATCCATGGTAGAGAAATTGAAATTTGCCTTTTTCATCATTCATATTTACCTACAGTATTTGAGAGATACAAAACTAGAATTTTGAACTGTTTACTGCAATTATCTAGGTGACATTGCAATTACTCACAACTCTTTAGAAAAAAAAATCAATACAAACTCTAGATTCATTTATCTTGTAATATGATAGTACTGTATTTTTTTTGATGGGTAACACTTACTATCCTGACATCTGTGTTGCATGCTCAAGTTACTCCGAGTAAAAAAGAAGGAAGATAGACTTGTTTTGGCAGGAATAGCTTGCAATAGCACCAATTTCAAGAAGCAGTGGGCAGTAAAACTAGTCAATTGTTATACTGTAAATTATAACTTTTTGTACCTGTAAAGAAGCGTTGATTTCAAGTTTCACTAGAGCTAGAATAGTAAATAAATTTTTCCCCTTCATAATGCTTCAAATACCAGTACATAGTAAATTGTAGATAATGTATTTAGTTGCCAAGTAATTTAAATTTTCTCTTTTGTTCATTATTCAGTCAATTGATTTTAATCCTGTATGTAATACATCTGTAACTAAAATCCTTATTGCATATATTTGCGAAATTCTCAAGGATGTGCCTTGAAGCAAATAAGAAATAAATAGGCTTTTGAACTCTCTTTATTCTCTCAAAACTAAAGAACGTACCTTTCACATAGGTGTTGAATTGAGGGCAGTCATAGTAATTTTTTTCCTGACTATACCATTTACACATTAATTTTTTTTCTTTTCCCCAGCCATACATCCTTCCTGAGGAATTGCAGCGCGAGTTGCCACCTGATCAGGCCGAATACTGTATCCAGCGCATGCAGCCTTACACTGGCGATGGTGCTCCTCCAGAGGCTCTTGACTACATGTCATTCTCCACTTCACTGTATGGTGAATCTGACCTGTAAAATTATATAAGAAGAATCTAAAGTATTGGGGTTTAACCTCACTGTTAAATCTTTTGGAGGGATGAAAATGTCACCATAACCCTCAGTTTGATGATAATCAGTGGTGAAAGGGGAGAAGTCACAATAAAGGAGTGAAGATTATCGTGGACCATCTAATTTGCTGTTTTAGGTGACTATTATAAGTGGATCTAAGGAAAATTCATATTAACAACATAAGTTATTGTGTCCTGGTGATACATTAAACTAAAATAGCGAAGTTTAGGCTCTGATCAGGATCTCGTACCAAGTCCTTTCAGTATTGATACTATTAAGGATTGCTTTGCACAAATAATAAGAAATGGAAAGCAAAATATCTGGGAGTGGGTATTGACATTTAGAGGACTTGAGAACATTTCCCATGGAAGTGTTGTTGGTACAATGAATGCCTATCACTCTTACCAGATAAAGCAGTTAAGAATGGTAGACTGAAAGACATTGGGTCTACCAGGTGCTAAAAAGAGGAGTGGGAAGCAAAGGTAAGGCTTTGTGCCAGGTTGCTGACTTCCAACAAAATTTTAACGGAAATTTGAAGTTAAAAATAAAAGCTATATATTTTTTTCCTTCTATTTCTTCATTAACAACTGGTACTTGCCTGTAACTCGAGAGTAAAATCATCCAAGCCCCTTTGATATATTTTCACCCAAACACTGCCACCAATAGTGCCTCCTCTTCAGTGTTGTTCTTCCAGTGAACTGTCGTGACTTTCAGCCCATATTCTGGAATGTCGTCTAGATCTGGGCCGCTTCAAATAATACATTTATGATAAAATAAGCCGGATCTGAACGAGATTTGAAAATTTGGGTTAATGCCTTTGTTGTAGTTGTAATCATGGAATCTAGTCCTAATTGCCTAAAAGCCTGCTGCTGCTTAAGCAGAATTTTTGTTATAAGTTACTAAACAAAACAGATTATCACAAAAATCCTGCTATTCTTGCTAATTAATGATTGTAAAAATGTGTACTGCTCTTCCCCTCAATGGTTTGTGATGTGTATATTACCTCCTGTGTGCCACAACACTCGACTCTGTAAATGAACAAACTTTATATTATGCAAAAAATTGTACTAAAGGTTTTTATGAAGGTGGGTGAAGGTGATTACCTACATTATTTTATAGCCATTAATAGAATACGGTTTCTTTATGTACAGAACTAAAAGACCAATGTATTCTCTGTTCTGAGAGGTAAATTGTGCTTTGTTTATTTAAAAAGCTTGAAATATGTAGTTTCCAAAGTTTTGATTATATCTGTAATTATCTTAGGGCAATATTTATTGTTACAGGCAACAATCAGTGTGAAACTAGGAACCACGTGGAATTTTTCTTCTTATTAAATTATATTATTTTATAAATATACATTTATTCACGTGATTTCTTAGTTTTTTCACTGCTTACCAATAAAGCCGATCTTACACATTTTGTGTAATATCACAAATAAAGGATAATGTAAATTTTTGAGTTGCGTGTCGATTTCACCACCCAATTTTCCCAGGAATTATCTGCATTTAACTTTAAGCTATAAATTATAACATTAAATTAATTTTGGCCCAAAAGATCAGTTGCAATTTTCAGTTGGTTTACTAGAAGACTAAAAAAGCAAGTCAGCATTGCCCTGTATTTAAGCAAAGTCGTCTGGTTAAGCTACCTAAAGATAATGCAAACTACTTTGTTAAACAGTTGACAGCTATACCTAACGAAATAAATCCTTACTATATGTGTGTGTTCCTCTGAACCTGTTCAAAGGTCCTTGGATCAAGGTCAATGTATGTCTGACTTTAACAATATACTAAATTTGTGCACTATCATTAAACACATCGGAATTAAAACTGGAATGGCTAAGACATGAAAGAATTCACATGAATAAAAAAATCTATGAAGGTTAAATCTAATGGGAAAGGTTTAAAAGTGGTGGTGATGATGAATATGCGTAAAGCGAAAAATGTGTGTGAAGCCATGTGATCATCTACTTGATGCTGAAATACATAACACTATAAATCAAATTACATTTTTAATGGAAAAATACAAAATCTACTCATAGACAAAATGATGATTTTAATCTACAAATTAGGGCCTTATCATGAATAAATTTTTTGCTTCCCACAGTAAAATATAATGGTACAATGGGTCAATCAAAAAGTTCAGAACACAAACTTAAATAAACATTTTTAAGGAATGCCATTTACATCTGCAATACTTGTTAAAATCACTATACTACTGTATATGCAGTTATTGTTTGAATATAATTCATGTAGGTGTTTAGACTACAATGACATAAAAATCAAATTTTAAAACTAATCTTTATCTTTCTTAGCAATACAAACATTGAGCTCTTTAATAAGGAGGATGACTTTCAGCAAAGCCTGACGAGGTGAACGTGCTAGTGTAGATGTAGGGTTATCATCTAAAGATCATGCAGTTAGAGACTCCTCTTGAAGTTCTCATGCGTACAGGGGTGCGTGAGCATGAGAGAGAGAGATCATCTAGGAAGGTAGAAGCAATAGTAGTTCTCATACCAACCAACAGTGCTATAGGACAACTCTCGCCCCTCACTACTCCCGGCATGGGACTGTGCACATGTAAAAGGTGTGAAAACACCCCTATCAAGTTGCCATACACCTTAGGGTTGTGTGCCCTGCTATGGGACAACTCTGCAATCACTCAAGAAAGGAAGTTCCTGATACCCACACTCATGGTAAGAGATACGGATATGTAATTTCTATCAATCTGACTTCTTTGATGATGTCTCCTACTAATTCTTCAGAAGTTGCAGGGAGAAAGTTATGTTCTTCTCCGAAGTCATGCAAGCTGATGACAACGCGCTCTAGGGGAAGAGACCCCAACAGCACAGCAAGTAATATGTCCACAGTACCTTCTGGGATCGGCAGATACAAAGAAAGAAGGAGGGCGGTGCTCGTCCCCTTTACTCTCTCCAGCAGAGGAACTCCTCTTCCAATAGAGCACCAGCAATATCCTAGGAAAACCAACTTCCTTAGGTTCACATTGTAGTCGTTATACAGCCTCATGGGATAGAACAGCAATACATACTGTCTGGCAGGAACACGTATGTTACATAGCAGGAGGTAGCACAGAAGACCTTAAACACAATTATAGTTATTAGGAAACACTGCATATCCTTGGTTTCTCCCTCGAACACGATTATCTGCTAAGCCATTTATTCAATCTGAAATTAAAGCAACAGATTAAAAGCTCCAGATGAGGACACCGAGATGTACGTCTGTACTCTCAAACAATCAACGTCAAAGTGATGATAACACTAGCTGGCAAGTGGAAGGGGCCTACCCACCACCCACCAACTACCACTACCAACTACCAACTTATTAAAAGTTTAAACTGCCATTTCAGCTTTTCTGAAAAACATACTCCCTATTAAAGGTTCAAGGTTTGTATTGTGTGTAGGAACAAATATCATTTTCTTACCTTGGTCAAACATGACTAGGAAAAGCATGGATATGAATGGACAAATAGATAGTTTTTCATACAAAATGTTATTTTCATTAGTAAAATAAATTTTTGAATATACTTACCCGATAATCATGTAGCTGTCAACTCCGTTGCCCGACAGAATTCTACGGGAGGGATACGCCAGCTATCACTATACTAGAAGGGGGTGTACTCACAAGCGCCACCTGTGACCAGGTACTACAGTACTTGTTGTTGACGCCACCTCACTTTTTCCTCGGTCCACTGGTTCTCTATGGGGAGGAAGGGTGGGTCAATTAAATCATGATTATCGGGTAAGTATATTCAAAAATTTATTTTACTAATGAAAATAACATTTTTCAATATTAAACTTACCCGATAATCATGTAGCTGATTCACACCCAGGGGGGTGGGTGAAAAACCAGTGTACAAGACTAAAGGATAGCTAAGTATCCCGTATTTCATATAATCAGTTATCCACAATAACAATGAAATAATAAGTACCTGGTAAGGAAGTCGACTTGAACCGTTACTCTGCCTTTAATAAGATCGTCTTCCTTACTGAGCGCAGCGTTCCTCTTGGAAGGCTGAATCAACTCAAAGGTGCTAAAGTATACAGGGCTGCAACCCATACTAAAGGACCTCATCACAACCTTTAACCTCGGCGCTTCTCAAGAAAGAATTGACCACCCGCCAAATCAACAAGGATGTGGAAGGCTTCTTAGCCGACCGTACAACCCATAAAAAGTATTCAAGAGAAAGGTTAAAAGGTTATGGGATTATGGGAATGTAGTGGCTGAGCCCTCGCCTACTACTGCATTCGTTGCTACGAATGGTCCCAGGGTGTAGCAGTACTCGTAAAGAGACTGGACATCTTTGAGATAGAATGATGCGAACACTGACTTGCTTCTCCAATAGGTTGCATCCATAACACTCTGCAGAGAATGGCTCTGTTTGAAGGCCACTGAAGTAGCCACAGCTCCCACTTCATGTGTCCTTACCTTCAGCAAAGCAAGGTCTTCTTCCTTCAGATGAGAATGTGTTTCTCTAATCAGAAGCCTGAATAGTAAGAAACTGAGTTCTTAGAACTTGGAAAAGAAGGTTTCTTGATAGCACACTATAAGGCTTCTGATTGTCCTTGTAAAGGTTAAGACCTTTTTAGATAGTACCTAAGAGCTCTAACTGGGCAAAGTACTCTCTCCAGTTCATTCCCCACCAAGTTGGACAGGCTTGGGATCTCGAACGACTTAGGCCAAGGACGTGAAGGAAGCTCGTTTAGCAAAAACCGAGCTGCAAGGAACATGTAGCCGTTTCAGATGTGAAAACAATGATCCTGCTGAAGGCGTGGATCTCACTTACTCTTTTAGCTGTTGTCAAGCACACGAGGAAAAGAGTTTTTAATGTGAGGTCCTAAAAAGAGGCTGATTGGAGAGGTTCAAATCTTGATGACATAAGGAACCTTAGGACCACGTCTAGATTCCAGCCTGGAGTGGACAACCGACGTTCCTTTGAGGTCTCAAAAGACCTAGGGAGGTCCTGTAGATCTTTGTTGGTGGAAAGATCCAAGCCTCTGTGGCGGAAAACCGCTGCCAACATACTTCTGTAACCCTTGATCGTAGGAGCTGAAAGGGATCTTACTTTCCTTAGATATAACAGGAAGTCAGCAATCTGGGTTACAGTGGTACTGGTTGAGGAAACTGCATTGGTCTTGTACCAGCTACGGAAGACTTCCCCTTGAGACTGATAGATTCTGAGAGTGGATGTTCTCCTTGCTTTGGCAATCGCTCTGGCTGCCTCCTTCGAAAAGCCCCTAGCTCTTGAGAGTCTTTCGAAAGTCTGAAGGCAGTCAGACGAAGAGCGTGGAGGTTCGGGTGTACCTTCTTTACGTGAGGTAGACGTAGAAGGTTCACTCCTAGAGGAAGAGTCCTGGGAATGTCGACCAGCCATTGCAGTACCTCTAAGAACCATTCTCTCGCGGGCCAGAGCGGAGCCAACCAACGTCAGCCGTGTCCCTTTGCGAGAGGAGAACTTCTGAAGTACCCTGTTGACAATCTTGAACGGCGGGAATGCATACAGGTCGAGATGGAACCAATCCAGCAGAAAAGCATCCACGTGAACTGCTGCTGGGTCTGGAATCGGAGAACAATACAATAGGAGTCTCTAGGTTATCGAGGTAGCGAACAGATCTATGGTTGGCTGACCCCACAGGGCCCAAAGTCTGCTGCAAACATTCTTGTGAAGGGTCCACTCTGTGGGGATGACCTGACCCTTCCGGCTGAGATGATCTGCCATGACATTCATACCGCCCTGAATGAACCTCGTTACCAGCGTGAGCTTTCGATCTTTAGACCAGATGAGGAGGTCCCTTGCGATCTAGAACAACTTCACGAAAGAGTCCCTCCCTGCTTGAAGGTGTAAGCCAGGGCTGTGGTGTTGTCAGAGTCCACCTCCACCACTTTGTTAAGCTGGAGGGACTTGAAGTTTATCAAGGCCAGAAGAACCGCCAACAACTCCTGCAATTGATGTGAAGTGTCCTTTGCTCCTGATTCCATGTTCTCGATCATTCCTGTTCGTCCAAAGTCGCACCCCAGCCCGTGTCTGATGTGTCCGAGAGGAGACGGCGGTCGGGTTTCTGAACAGCCAAAGGTAGACTTCCTTGAGAAGAAAGCTGTTCTTACACCACGCGAGAGAAGACCTCCTCTCTTCGGAAACAGGAACTGAGACCGTCTCTAGCGTCATGTCCTTTATCCAGTGAGCAGCTAGATGATACTGAAGGGGGGGAGGTGGATTCTCCCTAACACGATGAACAGGGCCAGCGATGAAAGTGTCCCTGTTAGACTCATCCACTACCTGACTGAGCATCGGTTCCTTCTCAGCATGCTCTGGATGCATTCTAGGGCTTGGAAGATCCTTGGGGCCGACGGAAAAGCCCGAAAAGCTCGACTCTGAAGATCCATACCCAGGGAGACAATGGTCTGGGATGGGATGAGCTGAGACTCCTCAAAATTGACCAGGAGGCCCAGTTCCTTGGTCAGATCCATAGTCCATCTGAGAATCTCCAGACAGCGACGACTTGTGGGAGCTCTTAAAAGCCAGTCGTCTGACGGAGCCGGACACAAGATCATGGTACTGCTGCACAGTCTGTGAACTGTCAACCATGGGGAAGCGAGGAAGTACAGTGACAACCCGAAGCTGTCTAGACTGTCTGGGTCGTACAGACAACTCCTTATCGGGTTGCTGAGGTTGCCGCACTGCGTCACAACAAGTCACTTCTGCTGGTTGTTGAACGTCTTCCCAGTGACACACTGACTCCGTAAACAAAAAATCCTTTAACAAGGACTAAGCTTGGACTGTATGTCTTGCAACACAGCTCAAGGTCTATGGGAGCAGGTGTGGTAACAGACAGGGTTAGTGACTGAAGTGGAACCATTACCTTCCCTGGAAGCATGTTATGCTTAAATAAAAGTCCATAGGAGGCTACGCAGCTAAAGGCTCCTCTCCAAATGACAGAGTCCTCAAGGGAATATCAGAAGGAGGGAGAAAAGCACTTTCTCATCTACAGGGACCATATCCGAGAAAAGTTAAGTTCTCTCAGTGAGGGTTTCAATGGTGCAAAAGCAGCAGACTAGAAGGCAACATTATGAAACTGCTTGACAGTCTAGTGAGTTGGCAACAACCAAAGATGTATGACTGAGAAGCATGCGGTAAGGTATGCAGAGCATGTTGTATGCAGAGCATGCTGTATGCAGAGCATGCTGTATGTAGAGCATGTTGTATGCAGAGCATGCTGTATGCAGAGCATGTTGTATGCAGAGCATGCTGAATGCAGAGCATGCTGTATGCAGAGCATGTTGTATGCAGAGCATGCTGTATGTAGAGCATGTTGTATGCAGAGCATGCTGAATGCAGAGCATGCTGTATGCAGAGCATGTTGTATGCAGAGCATGCTGTATGCAGAGCATGCTGTATGCAGAGCATGCTGTATGTAGAGCATGCTGTAAGGTAAGCAGAGCGTGTTGCATGGCGTTTAACATTTCTCAGAAATTCCATGACCAGTGCTAGAGTGCTTCATGCATGCTTGCATGGGGTTTTAATATCAACATAATATTTACCTTACATTCATAACTCATGATTCATTTTTGTTTTGAAGATATTTTGCCATATTTTGCGATATTGTTAAAAATATATTGCAAGGAATACATATATATTTTTATATAAGTAAGACAAATAACCTCCATTATCATAATGTTTGTGTAGGCATACATGTATATGATTACAAATGCAAGTTATGAAAGTAATGAGGTGTTATTATTGTCATTTGTTATTTCTCAAGTTGAGGAGAAAGTGGCAGATGCATGCGTTGAGGTGGCTGACTCATAGCATGAGGTTGCTGCCTCAAGAGTTGCGCTTGCTGTAAGGGTTGCGGATGCGCAGTAGCAGGTTCCTGAGGAACGAGTTAAGGTTCCTGAGGTGTGAGCTGCGAGAGTTGAGATAGCGGCTGCGCAGAACGCAGTTCTTGTCTCGCGAGTTGAGGTTCCTGAGGAGCTAGCCTAAGCTGCAGCGAGTGCTGAGGTGGCTGCCTCATTGATGGAAGAGGTTGTCGTACCTCAAGAGATTGTTGCCTCGCTGGTGGAACCGCAAGCGGAAGCGGAGGAAGTAAGGCATAAGACTCCTGCTCCCATTGCTGAGGTTGCCTTAAGGAAGGTTAAGGTTGCTGCACAACGCTGGTAACTGGCAACTCAGAACGCGGTAAGGTAGCCTGAGGAACCTCAACTTCGTACGCCTGGCAGACTGGACTGCGGTGAGGCGGAGCTCTCGCAGGAGGAGGCGGAGGTTGCTGCACACCGCTGGTAACTGGCAACTCAGAACGCGGTAAGGTAGCCTGAGGAACCTCAACTTCGTACGCCTGGCAGACTGGACTGCGGAGAGGCGGAGCGTTCGCAGGAGGAGGTGTAACCTTCTCAGCCTGAAACTCACGCATTAAGACCCCAAGCTGCGACTGCATGGACTGCAGCAAAGTCGTCTTGGGATAAACAGACGATAAGGTCTGTTGTGGCATCGCCTTACCTCTCTTAGGAGGTGTGCAGTCACCTGAGACTGAGGAGAGTCAGAGCTAACCCAATGACTGCATCCGGGTTGTTGAACTCTAACTTCGTACGTCTGGCATAGGTCTGGACTTTACGTTTAAGAGGTCTTGAGACCTGAGACCAGCGTTTTCTCCCCGAAATTTCTTCTGCAGACGAGCAAAATACGGGCTCAATCGTCTGCGGGTGGGAGTGACGGTCTCTTAAGACACGCCCGCAACCACCGAGGATACTTCTGTGCGCCGATCAAGGCCTGCCGAACCCTTTTGCCCTTCGACATTGCTTCTCCCCTGGGCTTGGGAGCTTGCAAGAGGTCCCGGACTGGGAGGACGACTGGCACGCACAGAAGTACCCTCACGCACAACACTGACACACTTTGCGCTAATCACTTATCACTTTGATTTTCTGTTTGCACTTATTTCACTGAACTCGAAACTTTAAGTGGTTTGTACCTGAAACACGCAATTCTATCCTTTCTCAAAAGTTAGTAATTGCGAAAACAGAATTACAATGTAACAGAAAAAACTAATGAAAGATAAATAATTCAGTGGCTGGAAAGAGACTAAACACTAGATCAAATAAACTACGTTTAAAATCTCTCACCGCATAAAGCTTGAGAACAAGAAAAACTCTAGAAACGTTTACCTTCTTCCCCTAAAGAGACTAGGGAGAAGAGCAAAAACGATAACAACGTTACTCGCTTGAACGAAACGTTTATCCTCCTCTTTCTCCCTCCGTCTCTATCTCTCTCTCTCTCTCTCTTGACTTAGAACCTGAGAGAAGAGCCCAATCATATATATCGTTAAAACATATTATTGTTAAAGGAAAATATTTCCCAAAATGAAAAGTTCCTTTGTAGAATTAAAACCATTAAGTTAAGAAAGAATGAACAAAACGCTAGACACGGTTACTCTTACTGCAACGTGACACCGTGAAAATTCTCTCTCTATCGTAACGATAGAGCGCAAGTTGAACGTTCTGAAACGTCAACAACTGCAGAGACAAAACAAAACGTTAGTTCAACTTTGAAAACAGTACGAGACTATCAAAGAAATTCTTTCAAAAACATTAAAATAGCATAATATGTTAACAGGTAAAACCGAAATGACGGGCTCAATGTTAATTAACTTCGGTACAAGAAAAGACCGCCTACCATTAGGAAAGGTCGAATATATAAAAATTAATTTTAATAATTTTATAATAAAAGGAAGTTAATCGAAGAGGCCTATAAAAGGCGGAGAGATATAAAATAAATCTATAACTTTTGTTAAGCAAAATTAAGAAAGAGAGTCTATACTCTCTTAGACACCAACACTTCCGTCTAAGGGAAGGGTCGGCCATTTAAAGGTGAAAGAGAGTTCATACTCTCTTCGTCACCAAAATTAAATTAATTCCAAAAGCTAACTAAGCTAATATAGAAGTTTCTAGTATAGCGAATAGCTGCAAATTTTAGAGAAATACTTCACCAAACCGTGAACAATACTCCAAAATCATAAGCGTATCCAAGAACGTCTTGCCGGAAGCACGACAGAGGAAAAAGTGAGGTGGCGTCAACAACAAGTACTGTAGTACCTGGCCACAGGTGGCGCTTGTGAGTACACCCCCTTCTAGTATAGTGATAGCTGGCGTATCCCTCCCGTAGAATTCTGTCGGGCAACGGAGTTGACAGCTACATGATTATCGGGTAAGTTTAATATTGAAAAAGCATAAACTTAGGTAGAGTATAAGTCGTCTGGAGTATTAAGGATAATTATCATCATCATCTCCTCCTACGCCTATTGAAGCAAAGGGCCTCGGTTAGATTTCGCCTGTCGTCTCTAGGGAATAAATGACGTGGCGAGACGCCCCAGGAAATAAGCCCTAAGAAGGATGCTTTAGGACAATATAAAGACAAATGCAATACTGGAGACTTGAGGGAAAATAATACTTTAATATGCTCCTTCACTAGTAAAGCGAGACCTCCTCCTTCAAGGCTTGTACATTCTGTCATTGGAGTAGAACCAGAAAAGGACTGGCTGAGTGGAGTAGGGTGATCTGTCTCCACAAGTGATAATAAAAAACAATGCTTGTTGGATGATGTGTGGGTTTCCTTAAGAATGCTAAAGTCAAAGATGTGCTGTCCATGTTCAAATTTTTGCCCCTATTTCCCATTGACCATAGAGTTAAGATTTGGGTTTTCATGAAGAGGTAAGGCCCAAAATAGTTCAATAGGCAGTTCACAAAGTTCTGCAGCATAAACAGGGTTGAAAGTTCTGCAGTAGAAAGAGAAAGTTGGAGAGATCACTTAAGGCTGCACCCCTATACTTAAAAATGCCATGAGACAGATGGGGTACTGTAAAAATTATGAAGGATAGAACGACACTCGAAGTTCACAACACAAAGCCTAGCACTGAAATCCCAGTCTTTCAAGATCAAAAGGCAATCTCTCCTTGCCAAATCTATTGTAAATGACAAAATCAGCAGAAGAAAAGGTCAAAGGGCACTAGAAAGAGGCAGGAGCATTCTTTGGGTCAGCAGAAGAAAAGGTCCAAGGGCACTAGAAAGAGGCAGGAGCATTCTTTGCGTCAGCAGAAGAAAAGGTCAAAGGGCCCTAGAAAGAGGCAGGAGCATTCTTTAGGTCAGCAGAAGAAAAGGTCCAAGGGCCCTAGAAAGAGGAAGGCGTAATCTTTGGGATAACTTCCATGGCAAACATAAAATGTATGAAATTCAGGGACAAGTCCAAGCACTGTCTAAAGGAGAGTTAGTGTATACTTGTGAAGAACACCCAATATTTGTATAAAATTTTACAAGTATTGGATCAGGTAAGAACAACATACAAAAAAGCCAAACAGGTTATTATATCCAAAACTGGTACCACATACTTTTATCTTCTAAATCATATCCAAAAGAATTTTCCCTCATTGTAGCTATAAGAAAATTTTAAATCTTAGAGGATAACTCCACTTATTGGTCTTTGGTCAGCTATAGAGATTTCATTAAGGTGCTGCATAAATGGTTGATATGAAATATACATCTAATCAAGCACTTCAAGTTTGGGATCATCCTACAGGGGTCAAAGTCAAGCGTTCTCCATCAGCATTCTATAATCTTTCGATGAACTGAACTTATTTTCTTGAAATAAGTGTTAGGGGCACTAGGCATCTCATAAAAGCGAACTAGAGCCAGACCAAGGAGTTTTTGGTGGGAAACAAGATGTTGGCTATCAATTCAGGGCGATTGGGGTTGGACGAATAACTGGATGTGAGCACATACTTGACAAGTCAATTGAGGATTAAGCGCTTAAATCCCCTTGTTGATAGTGCGAATAACTGATAGCAACTCAAAGAAATGTGCCCTGAGTTATGACAACACCTTGATAAGTCACAGATGGCATCAATTACAGCAAATTAAAAGCCATAGTATGAGGTTTGCTACGAGTTTCTCTGTTGATAAGGCCTCCAGATAAGGACTGGTCTATCCTGGAAAATAATAAAATACCATGAGGCAGGGGGTATATATCTACTACAGCATCAATGGTAGTCAACATACAACTTCTTTGCATAAAAGTATATGTTATCTTAAAAAAACTAATTTTTCTGTCGCTGCATAGCGGACATAACTAAATTGCAGAAATGAATATGAAATAATAGTTTTAAAAAAAGAACGGGACTAATCAAACTCCTTGTTCAGTAAATAGAGTAGGCAAGAAGACCTCTAAATTTGTAAAATACTACGGTATAAACATCCTATTTATTCGTAAGAAGATAAAGGGCTCAGTCTTGTAATGGATCAGATGGCTGAAAAGCCGATCAAATCAACAATTGAAAAAAAAATATGTCCCTCTGGCCCCTGGTTGCACTCACTTTAACCTGCCTTCTTTCTTTCTTATATTTTGCTATCCAACCTGTTAACTTTTATTTCATGATACAACTACTTTAGAGGGCTTTTCCAAAGTAGCACATGGGTGCTGAATAGCCTGCAAGGCTTCAGTGCTGGGCCTTAATATCCCAAATTCATAAATCAAATACAAGAAAAATTCAAGTACAGAGTAGCTGTTCCAATTCTAGAATGGTGCTAAAGAATTTAAGGGGCCAGAGATGACATTCATAATAAAAGCTACATATAGGAAAACTCACAAAGTTGCACTATACTGTAAAGTAAATGTTATAAAAAGGCTGACATGAAGATGGAAGTAAGGAACTGGTAATGGAATTACTCTACTGTATATGCTAAAAAAAAATGGGTGCAACGAAGGGCCAAAAGGGCACTGTAACAAACCTACAGTAAAGTGTGACATACATGAAACTATCTCGCCATCTAGAGGCGAAAATTGTAATTTTACTAAAAAAAAAAAAAAAAAAAAAAAAAAAAAAAAAAAAAAAAAAAAAAAAAAAAAAAAAAAAAAAAAAATAAAAAAAATAAAACACAACCCAAGTTCTTTAAAATAAGGGAATGTATTAAGCAGAGCTGGAATGGTTGTTGAATTTGTTAACAATGTAGTCAATGACAGGTGGTGAGCACAGGCGAGTAACCAAGTCCTATTTGTCAAGACTCTGCCCTTTTAACTTTTGGCTCAGGACAGAGAGGGATGGTTGAGGTGGGAACTTTAACTTTAGAGGACACAGGTTTGTATAACTAGAAAAATACAAGTTACCCTTGAGATTCTTTATTTATTCCTATGCGTATACTAACCTTTCGTCCTTTAAAATAAGGAGAGACACTTATTGGTGGGAGGATGTCTGGCCACAACCAAACTGGTTGGTTCTTTCCTGGAATATGCAGGTATCCCTGGTCATTTATGTGAGTAAGGGGAAATGACTCCAGCAACCTCCTATTGGCCCATCATAGGGCGAGTAGGCTAATAGGGCCTGGCAAGTACTTGGTACATTATCAATTAAGGCATCTCTCTTCAAAGAGATGCAGTCTGGAATTGAATACTTGGTGCATGATAACCAATGAGTTTGGTATTCATTCCAACATCCTACTCCTTTGTTAAGTGAAGAGGGAAAAGAACTAATTCCTAAAGATCTAGTCTAAGAAGAATGGTGGTCAGAAATATATCTTACCAACATCAATGCCAGATCCAGCATGTAACAGAATGACTTTCATTCCCAAGTGAGGGGAAAGAAAGAAGAAGTAGAAGAGCCAGACATTCTACCTTTCACCCAGACTTAGAGCAAAATACCATAGACAAGATGGTCTCTGAGAGCTAAGCTGGCTACACAACTATTTGAGCAGCAACCACAGGGCAAAGAACAAAAATGATGAAGAACTTGTGGGTATACTGTAAGTCGGTGAAGGTTGTTTGGCGCTTCCAAAATCCTGCCTTCATCACCTGGACAACTACAAGATTCTTTTGAAAGACCAATGTGGAACCAATACCCATCTTTGCGAGCTCTTGTATGAGCTGGTACCTCAATCCTCTCAACTGTCAAGGCATATGTATCATCATTTCACGAAGCCAGGAAGAGACCATGTTCTTCGACATTTCTTTTGTATTTCTGCTAGTGCTAAGGCAGAGTCGTCAAAACTCAGGCTTAAGAGGTTAAATCTTTTTCAGATAACACTGCTGAGCCCTCAAAGGATATAGAAGTATCTCCTCTCAATTAGCACCTTGAACCTGGCGATGTGTGCTGACAGGTGCTGGGTTTTGGCAATGAATTTAAGCAAAAGACTAGAGGAGACCTTCCAACTCTCAGTATGGGCTATTACACACGAGAATCCTTGCAACATGTTCTCCCTTTGCTGATGATAAGGCTAGCAAAATAAGTCTTGAGATTCTGATCTCTGTCTGATAACCTCCTTTAAAGGTTCATATGCGCCAGGCGTAAGAGACTTGATAACACCGGTCACGTGCCACTCCTGGGGCCTGGGGTCCCAAGGTAGGCATGATTGCTTGAAGTTCCTCAAGAGCATAGACAACTCCCACAAGGAGGAAAGGTCTACGCACTTCAGTTGGCAGAAAATAGGCCACTTTCTTTGGTCGACAGCTTTAGAGAACAGTTTCAAGTATTTAGACATCCCTTGTACAGTCCTTCACAAAAACCATTTTGCTTAGATGAATTGCTGGATAATCTCCAAGCCCAATTTTATGGATTGGTGGTACCTCTGAAGGTGCACATATCAGAAGTGTGTTCCATGGGAGGTTGCTTTCTCGAGACTGATGAAAAAAATCCAAACAAATCAGGATGATATTATGGGAGTCACCAGGGTCATCCTGAGCCACGGTGTGATAAACACTCAGTTGATCAGTCAGTGAATCAGGCATAACTATCCAGATGATCCCAAGGGTGCTTGTAAACAATCTCGAATACTGTCCCAGTGTGAGTCTATAACAGAGGAACAGAATACCAGGAGTTTCCTAATTAGCCATGTGGAAAATAGGTCAATTCCTGGTGAGCCCCACAAAACAAGAAACCTTTCCATGGCGCAAGAATGTAGGACCACTCTCATCATACAATTTTCTCCTGATGACTGAATGTGTCAGCTATTACATTCCTCTTACTCAGAATGTATCTGGCTGACAGCACCACAGAGTAGCTCTCCACTTAGATGCACATCTGCTTTATCAACTCACTACTTGTTAACATAAAGTTACTATAGTGGTGTCGTCGGTCATCAACACTACCGAGGTCTTCATCAAACTTTCTTAGAATGCTTTCCGTGCTAAAAAATCCATTTGCATCCTGATGTCTAGGTGCTTTTCTTAATGATCACACACCTTACTCAACCAGGTTGCCCAAGTGTGCACCCTACCTCTCCTTCAACAAACCTGAGAACAGTTGTATGTCTGGAGGTGGCTAGTTGAGTGGGACTCCCGTGTGAGGTTTTATTTGTCTAGTCACCAGATAAGATCATCTTGTGCCTCCTGTCCCACTGAAACAGGATGAATCGGATGATTTCAGGAGGCCAACCAGAGATCCTTCTACGACAGAAACAGCTTCACTACCTATTTGACCTTGTCGATGCGATCGTCTGATGGAAAGATTCTCATTGCTCCCATGTCTATAAGCAAGTCCAGATACATCGATCTCTACTTACGTGTGAGATTCGTCAGTAAAGTTTTTTACCATTTCCATCCTGAACTTGTTTTACTGAACGAACTGGTTCAGGGAAGAGAGGTAAATGATTTGTCTCCAGCCTCCAAGTTGACTTCTCAACTAAGAAGAGTTAACAGCAAAAGCCTGAAGATCCAGCTTACATCCATCCATGTACATTTTTTCATTATTGTTTTACATAAGAATTACTGTATATTTGTTATCACTTACCTTCATCAATGCTTAAATCATTAAACTTGTTGTGAGATCACTAGCTTGATTATGCACCGTGGCAATATTGTAATTATACGTGACGACACCAATATTATTTCCTACCATGTGCAATGCATATGCTAGTTGTCGTTAAGTGGCCACTGAAGCGTGACAAGCATGGAACATCCTCCCCTTTCACGTTAGTGTCTCTCTCTCTTTTATATAAGTGAGTACAATGTGAAGACTCTGACTTTAATTCATCATCTTTAGTTCCATTACCAACAATGACGTATGTGCCAGGGAAGCTTAATTTTCCCATTCATCCTTAAAAAAAAAACCCAAGGAAAGGGTATAAAAGAGTATTAAAGATAAACCCAGCTTTTCTATCAGCCTTGGACAAAAAAATGTTAAATAGGGATATAATTAACTTTCCCTGCCATCCTGAATCAAGGATAAGCTTAAACCTCCCTGGCTATCCTAAAAGAGGCTGCAGTTAGCCCTCCTTATTTTTTGGGGTTAGGTACCAGAGATAGGCAAGAATCCGCGAATGCTTGGTGTCCTAGGGTAGGTCAACTCATAACCTACCAACTCATCTTATCTACGCATGTTTTTATGTGGTTTCTATCACAGTATAAATATTGTATTACTGTATGAACACACTTCAGTAACAGTAAACAAGTGTAGCCTACTGCACGGTAAGACTACACATAACACAAGGCATCACCACACTTATACGTAAATACTTAAACAACAAAATACCATTGTTCCTATTTAACAACATTTGCTGATACTATAGTGTATATTACTGTACTGTAATATATGTACAGTAATTCATTACAGCACAATTTAATTAGCTAAGGTAATCTGATAAGTGATCGCTGTTTTCGTCAGGTCAACCAACATCACTCCAATTCAATGTTCACGTAGTCTATATCTACATCACTACTGTAAAGCACGGTATTTTGTAGACAGGTACTGTAAAGTAATTAATATAACAATAACATTAAATACATAATAAATACAGTAACATAATAAAAATTAAAAGATAAAAGTATCAGTACAACACCACTAACCGTTTATTTATAAAGTTCTACAAAGTAAGTCTGAAGCATAACACAACTCTTGAGCTATCAAATGTTTGGTGCATGGGGTAGCGCAATGTACTTATCATACTTTATATCAAAATCACTATAAAACCACTGGATATACACAGGTTTTTTTACATCATAATTCTGACCATCCTTTACATTCAGATTTTCATGGACAATTCCATCCTGTTTGTTATACTAGACAGGCAGTTAATTCAAATAGTCAGGCCTTTTTCATCATGAGGCTCAATACTACATAGTATTCTAGAAGTTTTAATCCAGCTGTGACCAAGTTGTGGAATGATCTTCCTAATCAGGTAGTTGAATCAGTAGAACTTCAAAAGTTCAAAGTTGCAGCAAATGTTTTTATGTTGAACAGGCTGACATAAGTTTTTTTATAGTTTATATATGACATATTACTTTTGATGTTGTTACTGTTTTTAGAATGATTCATTGTTAATTTGTTCTCATCATTTATTTGTTTTCTTATTTCCTTTCCTCACTGGGCTATTTTTCCCTGTTGGAGCCCTTAGGCTTATAGCATCTTGCTTTTTCAACTAGGGTTGTAGCTTGGCTAGTAATAACAATAATATGATTCTGCACAAAGAGGAATTAAACAGGTTATGCAAACGTGGAGAGACAAGGCGAGACTGAGGCTGAGTTAGCGAGAGGTAGGGTGTTGTGCTGTGCAGAGAGGGAAAAAGCGGAAGCAAAAGGAGCGCAGTCGCTTTCAAATTATCGGGCCGCGAGAGTACTTATTACGAAACTGCGAACTGGTGAATTCTATTTTAATAGGTTATATCATTCTTTGTAACACGAGTGACCAAATCCGCGAATATTGAGGGCAGACTATAAAATCAAGAATAAGATTAAATTTCTTGGTAAATAATAATTTACCACGCATAAATTCTCAGCTCCCTTATGCTAGCGTCAAGGGTTGTTTTCTCATACAGTACACATTCATATAACCAAATTGGTAATTGTCAACTGTTGAGAATTTTCTCAACCCTTCTTTCCATACTTTTCCCAATATTTTCATAAAATGCTTCAAAATCATCCTTCTAAGCTTTTAACTCTGTACACCTTTCCATTTCCTCTTACTAATAGTGAAATACAGTAATCCTCCTCCAACTCTTCTGATTCCTCTACTGTATTAAGATTTCTAATATCTGGATAACTTCATCAATGGAAAGTTCTATGGCTTTCAGTTAATCTTGTCATTGGTGATAGCTCAAAAACTTTTGTTTCTTTTCATCTTATATAAGCCCCTTAAATGTTTGTCCTTAAACAATCAGTGTGTGTAGCATGTGCTACTCACTTGGAAGAGTATCGTCCCCAATTATCGAGGGTGACAAACTGCCACACAACCTAGTACCTAGGTCTTTCTGGTAGTAATGATAATAATATTTCAGTGAATATAAAAGGGGCTATAACACTGTTCTCCTTAAAAAATACTGTGTTCCTTTCAGCTATTTTATGTGAATGGTATTGCTGTTTATGCATCCATATACACATTTTTATTTGTTTATTTATTCCAGTTGTCATTCTGTTATTTTCCCTTTCTCCTTTCTTTACAGATGGGCATTCAATTTTGATAAAGCTTACTTTGCAAGTTAAAGGCTTTTTAGTTTTATTCCTAGAGAAATTTCTCTGTGAATATTAATAACAACAATACTGTATTTATCTAAATTATCAAACTTGTTATCAACTCAATCTTCTTTACTAATAATGTGAAAATCTTCCTGACCTTGCTGCTTTAGTCCTGAGATAGGAATAAGCTCAAGATACATATGTCATCATTCAAATGGACGAGTCTTTTACCAAAATCTAACTTACAGATTCTTATAAGAAAGATAATAAAATATAACCCGTTACTCATAGCTTCATATCTGAAGTCAATGTGACTAATTTATACGAGCATTTCCAAAAATGGTTGAGAATTTAAACAATGAAAAGGCGATCTAAGCAAAGAAAATAGGTTCACTTCCTCTCTTTATAATGTACTTCTGACATTTCCCGTAATTTCTGAGCAGCCTGCTCTGAAGTCAGATCACGCTGTGCTTGAGCCAGCATCTCATATCCAACCATAAATTTCTTAATGGTTGCAGAGCGTAGCAAAGGAGGATAATAACAGCCGTGAAATACCCAATGACTTGCTTCACTTTCCATCTGTGGTCCAGTAGGAGCTCCTGCAGATAAATATGCTAGAATAAAACTACAATACAGTAGAGTATAGATAAATTAAAGTGGATGGCTAACAATACTCTAATGAAGTTGACTATACAGACCAAGTTATGATTACCAAACAATGCCAATAAAAAATTGAATGCAATTTTAAATATTCAACAAGACAACCTAAAGCAAGTATTCAAAATGGCCACTATCAGCATTTTTATTAATAAACAAGTATACTAATGACCATCAGAGCTAGAAAACCTTCCAAGAACTCCTTTCTAATTTGATTCATTAAAAGAAACTCATACTCACCATGCCAACCCATTGAATAAGGAAAGGAACAACTGAAGAGATTATCATATTTTGTTGTCAGTCTCTTCATTATGTCTGCCAAAGCATCCTTTTCTTCATCTGTGATCTGTGTCATGCGTGTGACGTGGCGACGAGGCAAAACCATGGTTTCATACGGCCAAACAGCCCAATACGGGACGAGAGCTACCCAGTAATCATTTGTTACAACAAGGCGTTCCTAAAACGAGCATGCAAGTTTTTAGTACAGCTTAAATAATATAAGCTGTAGAGTTTTGTCCTGAAGCTACTGGCTTTATTAACCACATTAGTGCCTTCTAAAATTCTAGATGTTACATTTAAAATCATTCACTAAAATCCTATTAGCAATCAGAATCCAGACAGTATTATATAGTTTAATATGAGACTAATTAATGCACGCTAATTCATTATTTTCAGACTCTAAATAATTGATCAATATTAAATTGGTCCTCACCTGAAAAGTAAAAGCTACTCAAAACCTCCAATTTCTAGAATGATCATACGGTATACAAATATGAATAAAAATCAGTTTTTTTTTTAATATTAAGCAGTCAGCAGTTAAGCTTGCTAATGAAGCTCCATGAGCTCATACTGGTTAATAAAAAAAATTAAATGCAAATTATATTTCACTTTTCCTGTAAAATATACTAAAAAAGATTAAGATTAGACATCTATTCAACCCATCAATAAATATTTCCTCTAAAGACTGAATAAAAGACTAACATGATTTAGTCATGAAAAGGGATGAACAAGACAAAAGTAGATATGATAATGATGATATTGAAATAAAGTAACTCAAAACATTAATTTTCCCTAAAACTTTAGACTATAAAACAAAGCCAACTCCAATAGAACATTCTTGAGAATTACCTTTTTCTCCAGTTCCCTTTTGACGTAATCCATCAACATTGGCCGACCATGTTCTTTAAAATATTTCAGCTGGTTCATTTCCTTCAGCTGAGGCTCATTAGGCATGAAAGATGAAGCCCAAATCTGAAAAATATCACGACAATGACGTTTAACAGCATTTTTCCTGAAAATAAACACTCTATTTATATTAAAATTACCTAATCTATTACTATACACAGTATTCTGTTCTTTTCCTAAAAGAATACCCATTAATATTCTAATCACATTTCAGCTACATGAGATATATTCTTGAAACTTGTAATAACTTAAACGCTTTTAGTGACATACTGTATTTCTCAAAATCCTCTTTGAATATTGATTATTTAGCAAATTCCCCATCATCTACAGAAACATACATAGAATTCTTCTACAGTATATTCATTCTCATAGGTAAATATATGTAAATAAATCCTGACCTGACAATGGGGATGTGGATTGGAGCATCCCATGATGGCTCCTTTGTTTTCAAAAATTTGGACCCATAAATACTTTTTGCCAAGATCGATCAACTCAGACAGCCACCTGAAATTGAAGTGAAGTTTTTTTAATAACTTCCACTCTTCAATTTGTACAATTATTACCAGAATTATCGTCATTATACTATTAAGTATCCATATTTCTAGGAAGCATCTAAAGAGAATAGATATAGTCCTTCCTCAAAGATTGGCTTTGTAACCATATGTACAGCTGGACACATGAATTCTTGGCACAACATGCTCCGAGGAAGCGTACTCTACCAAACACCCTTACTGGATGCTGATTAACCAAAGATAGTGTAGGGAGAGATGGCATTAGTGGTCAGTGGGGTTACACAGAAACTCTCAGCTCAGTGAGGGTGTGACAGAGTACACTTTCTAAGAGCGAGGTGCGCCATGAATTCCTGTGTCTAACTGTACCTCGCTAATGATAATCTACAGCACGAATACTGGATTCACAATACTATTTTATTACATCTTATTGCCAGATAAGATGGATGGGAAGAAATCTAGCTCATAGTTCTGGGAAGAAGTCACCTTTACTGAATCAAAGCTCAGGTGGCATAGAATATAATGCTGAAGAAGGTCAATTATCATACTTTCCTATACAAAATCCCTGTTCTAAATTCAACTGATTCAAAGAGATGTATAAGTACCAGTGACTTTCCCAAGAAACAGCTGTACTTTAGTAAAGAATACATGGCTAAGAAGGTAATCAAGGTATAAAACGGATATATACTGTACATACAAACATATACCAAGGCACTTCCCCCAATTTTGGGGGGTAGCCGACATCAACAAAGAAACAAAAACAAAAAGGGGACCTCTACTCTCTACGTTCCTCCCAGCCTAACAAGGGACTCAACCGAGTTCAGCTGGTACTGCTAGGGTGTCACAGCCCACCCTCCCACATTATCCACCACAGATGAAGCTTCATAATGCTGAATCCCCTACTGCTGCTACCTCCGCGGTCATTTAAGGCATCGGAGGCAGCAGCAGGGCCTACCGGAACTGCGTCACAATCGCTCGCCATTCATTCCTATTTCTAGCACGCTCTCTTGCCTCGCTCACATCTATCCTCCTATCACCCAGAGCTTCCTTTACTCCATCCATCCACCCAAACCTTGGCCTTCCTCTCGTACTTCTCCCATCAACTCTTGCATTCATCACCTTCTTTAGCAGACAGCCATTTTCCATTCTCTCAACATGGCCAAACCACCTCAACACATTCATATCCACTCTAGCTGCTAACTCATTTCTTACACCCATTCTCACCCTCACCACTTCGTTCTTAACCCTATCTACTCGAGATACACCAGCCATACTCCTTAGACACTTCATCTCAAACACATTCAATTTCTGTCTCTCCATCACTTTCATTCCCCACAACTCCGATCCATACATCACAGTTGGTACAATCACTTTCTCATATAGAACTCTCTTTACATTCATGCCCAACCCTCTATTTTTTACTACTCCCTTAACTATCCCCAACACTTTGCAACCTTCATTCACTCTCTGACGTACATCTGCTTCCACTCCACCATTTGCCGCAACAACAGACCCCAAGTACTTAAACTGATCCACCTCCTCAAGCAACTCTCCATTCAACATGACATTCAACCTTGCACCACCTTCCCTTCTCGTACATCTCATAACCTTACTCTTACCCACATTACCTCTCAACTTCCTTCTCTCACACACTCTTCCAAATTCTGTCACTAATCGTCCAAGCTTCTCTTCTGTGTCTGCAACCAGTACAGTATCATCCGCAAACAAAAACTGATTTACCTCCCATTCATGGTCATTCTCGTCTACCAGTTTTAATCCTCGTCCAAGCACTCGAGCATTCACCTCTCTCACCACTCCATCAACATACAAGTTAAACAACCACGGCGACATCACACATCCCTGTCTCAGCCCCACTCTCACCGGAAACCAATCACTCACTTCATTTCCTATCCTTACACATGCTTTACAACCTTTGTAGAAACTTTTCACCGCTTGCAACAACTCCACCAACTCCATATAACCTTATCACATTCCACATTGCTTCCCTATCAACTCTATCATACGCTTTCTCCAGATCCATAAACGCAACATACACCTCCTTACCTTTTGCTAAAGTGCATGGGTGTTGTAATTCAAGAGGTATTAGTTTGTTGAGTGTAGTTGGAAAAGTGTATGGTAGAGTAATGATTAATAGGATCAAGGATAAAACAGAGAATGCAATCCTAGAAATACAGGGTGGTTTTAGAAGAGGTAGGGGTTGTATGAATCAGATTTTTACAGTTAGGCAGATATCCATCCATCCATATACCAAGGCACTTCCCCCAATTTTGGGGGGTAGCCGACACCAACAATGAAACGAAACAAAAAGGGGACCTCTACTCTCTATGTTTAGGCTGAAGGAACATAGAGAGTAGAGGTCCCCTTTTTGTTTTGTTTCATTGTTGGTGTCGGCTACCCCCCAAAATTGGGGGAAGTGCCTTGGTATATGGATGGATGGATATCTGCCTAACTGTAAAAATCTGATTCATACAACCCCTACCTCTTCTAAAACCACCCTGTATTTCTAGGATTGAATTCTCTGTTTTATCCTTGATCCTATTAATCATTACTCTACCATACACTTTTCCAACTACACTCAACAAACTAATACCTCTTGAATTACAACACTCATGCACATCTCCCTTACCCTTATATAGTGGTACAATACATGCACAAACCCAATCTACTGGTACCATTGACAACACAAAACACATATTAAACAATCTCACCAACCATTCAAGTACAGTCCCACCCCCTTCCTTCAACATCTCAGCTCTCACACCATCCATACCAGATGCTTTTCCTACTCTCGTTTCATCTAGTGCTCTCCTCACTTCATCTATTGTAATCTCTCTGTCATTCTCATCTCCCATCACTGGCACCTCAACACCTGCAACAGCAATTATATCTGCCTCCCTATTATCCTCAACATTCAGTAAACTTTCAAAATATTCTGCCCACCTTTTCCTTGCCTCCTCTCCTTTTAACAACCTTCCATTTCCATCTTTCACTGTCTCTTCAATTCTTGAGCCAGCTTCCTTACTCTCTTCACTTCTTTCCAAAACTTCTTCTTGTTCTCTTCATATGAATGACCCAATCCCTGACCCCACCTCAGGTCAGCTGCCCTCTTTGCCTCACGTACCTTGCGCTTTACTTCCACATTTTTCTCTTTATATTTTTCATACTTCTCTATACTATTACTCTGCAGCCATTCTTCAAAAGCCCTCTTTTTCTCTTCCACTTTTACCTTCACTCCTTCATTCCACCATTCACTGCCCTTCCTCATGCTGCCTCCAACAACCTTCTTTCCACACACATCACTTGCAATCCCAACAAAATTTTCTTTTACTAACTTCCACTCCTCCTCTAAATTGCCAGTTTCTCTTACTTTCACTTCGTCATATATCATTTTCAACCTTTCCTGATATTTACTTTTTACCCCCGGTTTTATTAGCTCTTCAACCCTCACTACCTCCCTTTTACATCCACCTACTCTATTCCCCCATTCTTTTGCTACAACTAATTTTCCTTCCACCAAAAAATGATCAGACATACCGTTAGCCATACCCCTAAACACGTGCACGTCTTTCAATCTTCCAAACATTCTTTTAGTTATCAACACATAATCCATTAATGCCCTTTCTACTGCTCTTCCATTTGCCACTCTTACCCATGTATACTTATTTTCATCTTTCTTTTTGAAAAAGCTATTACTTATCACCATCTCTTGCTCAACACACATATCTACCAGTCTCTCACCACTCTCATTTTCACCTGGTACGCCATACTTCCCAATGACACCTTCTACCTCTCCAGCGCCCACTCTAGCATTTAAGTCACCCATGACAACTACATAATTCCTTCTACCCAGTCCTTCTACACACCTAGTTAATTCATTCCAGAACTCATTCTGCTCTTCTTCACCTTTCTCACTACCTGGCCCATACGCACTGACAAACGCCCAACATTCCCTACCCAACCTAACCCTTACCCACATTAACCTAGATGATATCTCCTTCCATTCCACTACTTTACCTGTCATCCATTCACTCAGCAATAAAGCCACACCCTCTCTCGCTTTTCCCCTTTCAATCCCAGACACTCTACCAGACATTTCACCAAACATCACTTAAAAAAAAAAAAAATAAGCTGGAGATTCAACATGTTTATGCAGTATCTTGAAACTCTCTACAGATATTCCAAGAAGGAAATAGAACAGTGGTAAATAATTCCCCCATGCTAACACGAGACATAAATTTTCTAATGCTATATATATTCTTAATATTATGACATCTAAAAGGTCACAGTTAACAAGGAAACTAACCTGTCTATAACAGCCCTTATTTCTGGGATTGACATTAAGGGTATGGTCAAATTAGTGTGTGGATGAAAACACATGACTCTACACGTTCCCTTAGCAGGAGCTGAGCAAAACAACGGATCTTCACTCTCTGGTGGTGATGGTACATCTTCCAATAAAGCTGGGAAGTCATTCGTGAAAACAAAGGTTCCCGTGTAGTCAGGATTGACCTGCAAACAAAAATAAAGAAATCATCAATATATTGATGGTAACATAAGAAAAAATATGTATAAAACACTTATAGAATCATATATGAAAAAAATATGCCTGCCTCAAAACCAGAAATAAAATATCTTAAAAGTACAAATTTTTTCTAGCTATACAAACCTCAGTTCTTTAAAATAGGATATATATCTAGCAGAGCTGGAACAGCCAATAAAACCGTTAACGAGGCAGTTAATGACAAGTGGCGAGCGCACACCAATTAGGCTTGCCCACCCTCCTCCTGTCAAAGACTTTTCACTTTTAACCTTTAGCTCAAGACTAAGAGGGGTGGCTGAAGTGGGAAGATTAATTTAAAAGGATTCAGGTTTACATAACTAGGAAAAATACAGATTACTTTTAAAATGATATTTTAATTATAAAATAAATTTTTGAATATACTTACCCGGTGAATATATAATAGCTGCAACTCTGCGGCTCGACAGACAACATACTTAAAAAAACTCGCGAGCGATCGCTATGCAGGTTGCGGGTGTGCCCACCAGCGCCAACTGTCGGCCAGATACCACTCTCGGATGTAAACAAAACCTTCAATTCTTCTCGTCCCACTGCGTCTCTATTGGGGAGGAAGGGAGGGTCGTTTAATTTATATATTCACCGGGTAAGTATATTCAAAAATTTATTTTACAATTAAAATATCATTTTTAAATATTTAACTTAGCCGGTGAATATATAATAGCTGATTCACACCCAAGGAGGTGGGTAGAGACCAGAGTTAAATATGTTTACATCGTATAAGCTAAGAGTTTTTTCATTTTGACAGTTATCAATATAACAAAACCAAAATAAATAGGTACCTGGTAAGGAAGTCGACTTAGACGATTACTCTGCCTTGTAAGTCTGTCTTCCTCACGGAGCCCAGCGATCCTCTTAGGATGCTGACAGACTCCCAGGAGCTGAAGTATCAAGGGCTGCAACCCATACAACAGGACCTCATCAAACCCCTAATCTGGGCGCTCTCAAGAAATGACTTTGACCACCCGCCAAATCAACCAGGATGCGAAAGGCTTCTTAGCCTTCCGAACAACCCATAAAAACAACATTAAAAACATTTCAAGAGACAGATTAAAAGGATATGGAATTAGGGAATTGTAGTGGTTGAGCCCTCACCCACTACTGCACTCGCTGCTACGAATGGTCCCAGTGTGTAGCAGTTCTCGTAAAGAGTCTGGACATCTTTCAAGTAAAATGACGCGAACACTGACTTGCTTCTCCAATAGGTCGCGTCCATGATACTTTGCAGAGATCTATTTTGCTTAAAGGCCACGGAAGTTGCTACAGCTCTAACCTCGTGCGTCTTAACCTTAAGCAAAGATCGGTCTTCCTCACTCAAGTGTGAATGAGCTTCTCGTATTAACAATCTGATAAAATATGACAAAGCATTCTTTGACATAGGTAAGGATGGTTTCTTAACCGAACACCATAACGCTTCAGATTTGCCTCGTAAAGGTTTAGTACGAGCTAAGTAGAACTTAAGAGCTCTAACAGGGCATAATACTCTTTCTAGTTCATTGCCTACGATCTCCGATAAGCTAGGAATATCGAAAGATTTAGGCCAAGGACGAGAAGGCAGCTCATTCTTGGCTAGGAAACATAGCTGCAGAGAACAAGTGGCTTTTTCTGACGAAAACCTGATGTTCTTGCTGAAGGCATGAAGCTCACTGACTCTTTTAGCCGAGGCCAAGCATACCAGGAAAAGAGTCTTAAGAGTGAGATCTTTCAGGGAGGCTGAATGTAAAGGGTCAAACCTGTCTGACATGAGGAATCTTAGGACCACGTCTAAATTCCACCCAGGTGTAGCCAAACGACGTTCCTTAGAGGTCTCAAAAGACTTAAGGAGGTCTTGCAGATCTTTATTGTTGGAAAGATCTAAGCCTCTATGCCGGAAGACCGAGGCCAACATGCTTCTGTAGCCCTTGATCGTAGGAGCTGAAAGGGAGCGAACTTTTCTCAGGTATAAGAGAAAATCAGCGATTTGGGCTACAGAGGTACTGGACGAGGATACGGAAACTGACTTGCACCAGTCTCGGAAGACTTCCCACTTCGATTGGTAAACTCTAATGGTAGAAGCTCTCCTCGCTCTAGCAATCGCACTGGCTGCCTCCTTCGAAAAGCCTCTAGCTCTCGAGAGTCTTTCGATAGTCTGAAGGCAGTCAGACGAAGAGCGTGGAGGCTTTGGTGTACCTTCTTTACGTGCGGCTGACGTAAAAGGTCTACTGTACTCTTAGAGGAAGACTTCTGGGAAAGTCTACCAGCCATCAAAGTACCTCGGTGAACCATTCTCTCGCGGGCCAGAGGGGAGCAACTAACGTCAACCTTGTCCCTTCGTGAGAGGCGAATTTCTGCAGTACCTTGTTGACAATCTTGAATGGTGGGAATGCGTGAAGATCTAGGTGTGACCAATCTAGGAGAAAGGCATCTATATGTATTGCTGCTGGGTCTGGGACTGGAGAGCAATAGATTGGAAGCCTCTTGGTCAACGAGGTTGCAAAGAGATCTATGGTGGGTTGACCCCAAGTCGCCCAAAGTCTCTTGCACACATCCTTGTGGAGGGTCCATTCGGTTGGAATTACTTGACCTTTCCGACTGAGACAATCTGCTAGAACGTTCAAGTCGCCCTGGATGAACCTCGTTACTAGGGAGATGCCTCGATCTTTTGACCAGATGAGCAGGTCCCTTGCGATCTCGTACAGAGTCAGTGAGTGGGTACCTCCCTGTTTGGAAATGTACGCCAAGGCCGTGGTGTTGTCCGAGTTGACCTCCACCACCTTGCCTCGAAGGAGATTCTCGAAGCTTATCAAGGCCAGGTGAACCGCCAAAAGCTCCTTGCTGTTGATATGCATGCTCCTGTGACTCGAGTTCCACAGACCTGAGCATTCCCGACCGTCCAGCGTCGCGCCCCAGCCCAAGTCCGATGCGTCTGAGAAGAGAACGTGGTTGGGTTTCTGAACTGCTAGGGGAAGACCCTCTCGTAGACTGATATTGTCTTTCCACCAAGTCAGACAAGTCTTTATCTTTTCGGAAATCGGGATCGAGACCGCCTCTAGCGTCTTGTCCTTTTTCCAGTGAAAAGCTAGATGGAATTGTAGAGGTCGGAGGTGTAGCCTTCCTAGCGAGACAAATTGCTCCAGGGATGATAGCGTTCCTACCAGACTCATCCAATTCCTGACTGAGCAACGTTCTTTCTTCAACATCTTCTGGATGACGAGCAGGGCTTGATCTATTCTGGGGGCCGACGGAAAAGCCCGAAAAACTGGACTGTGAATCTCCATCCCTAAATACAGAATAGTTTGGGATGGGATCAGTTGGGACTTTTCCAAGTTGACTAGGAGTCCCAATTCCTTGGTCAGATCTAGAGTCCAATTGAGATCCTTCAGACAGCGATGACTGGAAGAGGCTCTGAGAAGCCAGTCGTCCAAATAAAGGGAGGCTCGGATGTCCGATAAATCGAGGAATTTTGCCACATTCCTCATAAGCCTCGTAAACACGAGAGGAGCTGTGCTTAGGCCAAAGCACAGGGCCCGAAACTGGTACACCACATCGTCGAAGACGAATCTCAGAAAAGGTTGGGAATCTGAGTGAATGGGGATGTGGAAGTAAGCGTCCCTTAGGTCGAGAGACCATCCAGTCTCCCTTTCTGACCGCTGCTAAGACTGACTTTGTGGTCTCCATGGTGAACTTCGTCTTTGTGACAAAGACATTCAGAGCACTGACGTCTAGCACCGGTCTCCAACCTCCTGTCTTCTTTGATACTAGGAAGAGACGGTTGTAAAACCCCGGTGATTGAAGGTCCGAGACTTTGACCACCGCTCCCTTCTCTAGTAAAAGAGACACTTCCAGTTTCAGGGCTTGTCTCTTTGCTTCCTCTCGGTACCTGGGAGAGAGATCGATGGGGGACGTCGCTAGAGGAGGTCTGCGTACAAAAGGGATTTTGTACCCCTCTATGAGCAACCTCACAGATTGTTGATCTACGCCTCTCTTCTCCCAGGCTTGCCAGAAGTTCTTGAGTCTGGCACCTACTGCTGTCTGAAGTTGCGGGCAGTCAGACTCTGCCCCGCGAGGACTTGGATCCTTTCCTCTTTCCTCTCTTCCCTTCGGCACGAGCACCTCCCCTGCTGGGGGCTCTGCCACGAAAGGGCGGAATAAACCTGGACGCTGGAGTGTCTATCCTAGGTCTAGCAGACAAGGCAGGCAAAGGGGGAACTTTGCGAGCCGAGGACGCAACTAAATCGTGGGTGTCCTTCTGCACTAAAGACAAGGCAATTTCCTTAACTAAGACTTCAGGAAACAAGCACTTAGACAAGGGCGCAAAGAGTAGCTCAGATCTTTGACATGGCGTCACTCCTGCTGATAGAAAAGAGCACAGAGACTCTCGTTTCTTTAGGACCCCTGACGTGAATGAAGCGGCAAGCTCGTTGGATCCATCGTGGACGGCCTTGTCCATGCAGGACATAATGAGTAAGGAAACATCCCTATCGGCAGATGAGATTTTCCTACTCAGGGCTCCCAAACACCAGTCCAGGAAGTTAAAAACTTCAAACGCCCTAAAGATGCCTTTAAGAAGGTGGTCCAGGTCCGAGGATGACCAAGGAACTCCCAAGCCGAGAACTTCTCCCGTGGCATACCAGACGCTCGATCTAGACGAGAGTTTAGATGGGGGGAAGGCAAAGGCCGTCTTCCCTAAACTCCTCTTGGTTTCCAACCAATCGCCTAACAGCCGTAAAGCTCTCTTGGATGAGCGAGAGAGAACGAGTTTCGTAAAGGCTGGCATGGCAGCAGGAACGCCTAAAACAAACTCAGACGGCGGCGAACGAGGAGCCACAGAGATAAAGTGTTCAGGGAACAACTCTTTAAAAACAAGCATGACTTTTTTAAAGTCCATAGATGGTGGAACTGCTTTAGGCTCATCTAAATCTGAAGGCTGATCCTCAGGCTGTGGTTCAGCAACGTCCTCATCTGATAACTGATGAGAAAACGGCAAAGGGGTAGGCAACGTTTGACCCGCAGCGTCCGGCCGCACTGGTGCATACGTGACGGAGCAGGACGCAGCGTCCTGAAACTGCTGAACAGTCTGGGAACTGTCAACAACAACAGGTGCGCGAGGACGCACAGCGTCCACCCAAGACTGTTTAGACCGTCTGGGTTGTGCAGTCAACACCATACTGGGTTGCGGAGGTTGACACACCGCGTCAAAACAAGTCAACTTTGATGGTTGGTGAACGTCCTGAACGTCACCAGTCGCATCAGTGAGTTGCCTAACGTCAACGTGCGGCTGGAAATCCACACGGGATCGCATCGGGGGAGGTAAAACCCCAACTGGTTGACGCGAGAAAGCTACATCAACGTCAACAGGACGCACAACAGAACGCTTGGATGGCTGACGGCCAGTATCTCCATGAGAAAAACGGCTAGGTTCAACGGAAACCTTCTCTGCGTTGTAGTCTTCCATAAGGGACGCAAGCTTAGACTGCATGTCTTGCAGTAACACCCATTTAGGGTCTATGGAAGCGGGTGCGGTAACAGACGGGGTTAGCGACTGAGACGGCACAACTTTGCCTTTCTTAGGCGGCGAGCAGTCATCAGATGACGGCAACGGGTCCGAACTGTCCCAGTGACTACATCCGGGACGTTGGACTTGTCCTGAAGGGACCGACTTGCGTTTCAAAGGTCTAGAGACCTTGCTCCATGGTTTCTTACGTGAAACGCCTTCGGACGACGAGGTAAAAATGGGCTCTCTCGTCTTATGGTAGGGGCGATCTTGACGAGATACGCCTGATACCAAAGAGGGAACGTCTGTTCGCTGATCAAGGCCTCTCGAACCCATAAGTCGTACGACATTGCTTCTCCCCTGGGCTTGGGAGCTTGCAAGAGGTCCCGGACTAGGTGAACGACAGGCACGAACAGACGAACCGTCGGTCGCAACACTGTTCACAACACTTTGCGTAACACTAGGCACTTTCCCACTTTCCGCCGTGGCACTTTGGCACTTGAGTTCCTTCACGTCCGCCATGAGTTGATTACGGTCACTTGCTAAAGCCTCAACTCTCTCCCCCAAGGCATGAATAGCACGCAACATGTCTTGCATAGACGGTTCCTGAGTGCTAGGAGGGGGGTTAGGAACAACCACTACAGGGGAAGGATTAGGTTCAGGGGCATGTGGAGAGGAAATATCTACGGACCTAGAAGAACTTCTCCTTACCCTATCTCTCTCTAGTCTGCGTGTATATTTATCAAATTCGATCCAATCGAATTCCGAAAGGCCCACGCATTCCTCACACCGATCTCCCAATTGACAGGTTTTACCCCGACAATTGGAACAAACAGTGTGAGGGTCGAGAGAAGCCTTTGGAAGACGCCTATTACAGTCCCTAGCATTACACTTTCGAAACTTAGGAACTTGAGAAGGGTCAGCCATTTTGAATTAGTCAAAGAAAATTCCAAAAACGATCTAAGTCATCAACAAATAATCCGATTCAAAAAAGAGTTCAAGGGTTTATGTTGAAGAAAAACACCTGTACTGCGAAAGCTCAAACCAAATTAAAGTACTTCACCAAATATGATGGGAAAACTCCAGGTTCTACAGCGAGTAAAAGTACGTCTTGTCGTCAACGTCGACAGAGAAGAATTGAAGGTTTTGTTTACATCCGAGAGTGGTATCTGGCCGACAGTTGGCGCTGGTGGGCACACCCGCAACCTGCATAGCGATCGCTCGCGAGTTTTTTTAAGTATGTTGTCTGTCGAGCCGCAGAGTTGCAGCTATTATATATTCACCGGCTAAGTTAAATATTTGAAAATTTACTATTCGTTCCTATGCATATGCAAACCTTTCATTCTTTAAAATAATGAGACATTTATTGGTGGGTAGTTAGTCCCTCTAGAAATGAACTGGTTAGTTTTTTCCTGGAACATGCCAGTCTCCCTGGTCCCATAAGGGAGTGAAGGAGAGGACTCTACCAACCTCTTATCAGCCCATCATAGGGATTAGTAAGCCGATAGGGCCAAGCCAATACTTGCTTAGTAAAGTACTTGGTACTAGGTGGATGAAGAGATCTTTTTCCCACGAAGGGGAGATGCAATCTAGAATGAAACATCTGATACAAGATGGCAAAAGGAAAGGTATTCATTCCACTATCTTCCCCCTTGTAAAGGGAAGAGGGGGGGGGGAACTAATTCTAATCCACTCTAAAAAGAATGGTGCTCTGAAATGTGGCTTAACAACATCAATGTCAGATTCAGTGTCTAACGATACAAAAGCTTCATCCCAAGATACAGAGAATTAAAGATGGAGCAGAGGACCCAATAGTTCTACCCTTCTTCCAGACTTATATCAAACATGTCACAATAAACATGATGCTTCCTCTCCAGTAGGGGAGCAGGGTGGCTACACAACTGCTAAAGCTACCACCACAGAGCTACGAGCAATAGAGTCGAGGACTCATTGGTATACTTTCTTGAAAAAGGCTGTGAACGTTGTTTGGCCCTTCGAAACTTCCGCATCACCTGTCCAGCCGCAGATTTTTTGGAGCTTAAGTGGGATAAATACTTTGTGAGCCATAGTTTGAGTTGGTACCTCAATCCTTTCAAAGATTGATGCGTATGGTCTTAATTAATCCCTGAATTCATAAAGAGAACGTGTTCCTTTACACTTCTTTCTTGGTTTTGCCAGTGATAAGAAAGTGGTTGCCATTTGGGTCCAAATTGTTGATTTTTCTATAGATAACACTGTAGAGCCCTCATGGAAGACAAAAGCATCTCCTTCTGATTGTCATCTGATGCTTCTTGTGGAAAGGGGATAAAGAAGGTCTCAAACCTGGGGTTGTATTTCATAGGGTTCTGAGTTTTGACCATGAACATGAGAACAAAAATAAAGAGACCTCCTTTCAACCATTAGAATGGGTTATCACATAGGAGAGAGCGTGCAATTAGCCTACACTCTTTGCCAATGCTAAGGTAAGGCCTTCAAAATGTCTTGTGAGTCAGATCTCTGTCCGACTTTCTCAAGTGCCCAAACAGGGTACATGTAAGAGAATTGAAAACAAAGGTTACACACATCACAGTCTGGGAGCCTGAGGTCCAAGGGTGGGCAAGACAGCTCAAATCTCCCAATAAACACATCAAAACATACAGTAGGTCTTTGGGTTACCACAGAGATCTGTTCAAGTTTGGATGTAAGCTTTAACACACTTAAATACAGTATTGAATGTAAGCACCAATGTTACTTAACTGTGCTAATGTAGTAAGTCATAATTTAGAACATAATGATACACTAATACATATAAAAATACCTATGAGTAAAAAAAAAAAAACACATAGAGGACATAATAGAATGGTAAAAAGGAACCATAACATAAAACAATGATAAAATTCTTATGTGGGGCTGCATTGTATTCCAGAAACATTTTAAGTCAAAATCATTGTAACCCAAGGCCTTACTGCACTGTGTTATATAATGCATCATACTTTCAAAACAAATACTGTACTGTAAAAAGAACCTAACACAACTGCTCATCCAGAAACATCTAACCGACTCACCTCACCATTAGGACGGGTAACTCTTGGACAAAGAGGATTCTTTGGGTCATGGATTGGGATCTCTTCCTCAGATGGCTTCTCAACCTGACCAGCCCATGGTCTTTTCATACGATGAGGAGAAACCAAGACCCAATCTCCTCTGAGAGGGTTGAATCGCACATGTTGATGCTCTGCGAACAAAACATTTAAAATATCTAAAATGGTTTTCATAAATATTATACTGCCATCAATCCCTCTGGATATCACTTAAGTAAGAGACAAACCTTGTACTATAAAAATTAGTATAATCAATATCACTAGAACAAATAATGTTATTTCTAATAGAAGTCATTCCCTCTGACACAAACATTTGTCAAAATCTGATCCCAACGGATGAAAAAATAAAAAAATTCCTCTTTGTAAAATAAATAGGAACAGTACTGTATTTATGAAAAAATTAAAGCTTCAATTTTCAGTTCTTCAAATGGTTTAACAGCCAGATAACAGTGGTTTAAGTTGGGTTTGGATAATAAGTATCTAAATCATGTTATCAATACAGTATAATAAATACTAATTGAGGTAAAAAAACAGCAACGCTAAAATAAAACACTAACATATACTGTACATTTTTTAAAACCTACAATCACAAAGTAAAATGGAACAACAAAAACTACATAACCAAAAATATCGATTAGCATTTAATGCAACTATTACAGGAGAAACATGGGTATGATCCTGGATAAATAATGCCAATACAAAACTTAAAGCAAATTAAAAGTTTAAAAAGAGATAAATACTGTAATCCCTGGGCCAAAAATAGCAGCTCAATTACTGTATCATGAATATAATTACTGTACTACACCATGAAATAAAAACAGCCAAGAGACTACTAATAACTTAGATAATAAGAGCAAAAAAAAATTTAACAATGAGCTTCTTAAACTATCTTATTATAAGAATAATAAACTTTGCTTTTACCTGTAGGCTGAAACTCCATGATCTGCACAAAGGAAGTTGCTTCTTTAATCTAATCTGAAGACAATGCTAGATAGCAGACCTCAAATGATGAACATCTTATCACAGCAGATAAAGTACTCTTAGGACACGCTAGTAATCTTGATAACAACTTGTTTATTTCATAAAATCCTGTACAGGTACCTGAAAAACAAAGGAAATATGTACTGAAACAAATGAATCTAAATCATGAATAATTAGGAAGCATAAAAAACCTGTAATGTTAAAGAATTAATAAAAATGTTATTTTCATTAGTAAAATAAATTTTTGAATATACTTACCCGATAATCATGTAGCTGTCAACTCCGTTGCCCGACAGAATTCTACGGGAGGGATACGCCAGCTATCACTATACTAGAAGGGGGTGTACTCACAAGCGCCACCTGTGGCCAGGTACTGCAGTACTTCTTGTTGACAACACCTCACTTTTTCCTCGGTCCACTGGTTCTCTATGGGGAGGAAGGGTGGGTCAATTAAATCATGATTATCGGGTAAGTATATTCAAAAATTTATTTTACTAATGAAAATAACATTTTTCAATATTAAACTTACCCGATAATCATGTAGCTGATTCACACCCAGGGGGGTGGGTGAAAAACCAGTGTACATGCTAAAGGATAGCTAAGTATCCCGTATTTCATATAATCAGTTATTCACAATAACAATGAAATAATAAGTACCTGGTAAGGAAGTCGACTTGAACCGTTACTCTGCCTTTAATAAGTTCGTCTTCCTTACTGAGCGCAGCGTTCCTCTTGGAAGGCTGAATCAACTCAAAGGTGCTAAAGTATACAGGGCTGCAACCCATACTAAAGGACCTCTACACAACCTCTAACCCAGGCGCTTCTCAAGAATGAATTGACCACCCGCCAAATCAAAAGGATGCGGAAGGCTTCTTAGCCTACCGTAACAACCCAAAAACAACAATAAAAGTATTCAAGAGAAAGGTTAAAAAAGGTTATGGGATTAAGGGAATGTAGTGGCTGAGCCCTCACCTACTACTGCACTCGCTGCTACGAATGGTCCCAGGGTGTAGCAGTTCTCGTAAAGAGACTGGACATCTTTAAGATAAAATGATGCAAACACTGACTTGCTCCTCCAATAAGTTGCATCCATAATGCTCTGCAGAGAACGGTTCTTATTAAAGGCCATCGAAGTGGCTATGGCTCTCACTTCGTGGGTCCTTACCTTCAGCAAAGCAAGGTCTTCATCCTTCATGAGAGAATGGGCTTCTCTAATCAGAAGCCTTAAATAATATGAAACCCCGTTTTTGGACATGGGCATCGAAGGTTTCTTGATTGCACACCATAAGGCTTCTGACTGTCCTCGTATAGGTTTTGACCTATTAAGATAATATTTCAGAGCTCTGACAGGGCAAAGAACTCTTTCTAGCTCGTTACCCACCAAGTTGGAAAGGCTAGGGATATCAAAAGATCTAGGCCAAGGACGTGAAGGGAGTTCATTCTTAGCTAAAAATCCGAGCTGTAAAGAACATGTTGCAGATTCGGATGTGAACCCAATGTTCTTGCTGAAGGCGTGAACCTCACTAACTCTTTTAGCTGTTGCAAGGCAGACGAGGAAAAGTCTTGAGGGTAAGGTCCTTGAAGGAAGCTGACTGGAGAGGTTCGAACCTAGGAGACATAAGGAATTTTAAGACTACGTCTAGATTCCAGCCTGGAGTGGATAAACGACGTTCCTTAGAAGTCTCAAAAGACCTAAGAATGTCTTGAAGGTCTTTGTTGGAAGAAAGGTCCAAACCTCTGTGGCGGAGAACTGAAGCCAACATACTTCTATACCCTTTAATCGTAGGAGCCGAAAGGGATCTCTCATTCCTAAGATGTAATAGGAAGTCAGCTATTTGGGTTACAGAGGTATTGGTGGAGGAAACTGCATTGGCTCTACACCAGCTACGGAAGACTTCCCACTTGGATTGGTAGACTCTACGAGTGGATACCCTCCTTGCTCTGGCAATCGCTCTGGCTGCCTCCTTCGAAAAGCCTCTAGCTCTAGCGAATCTTTCGACAGTCTGAAGGCAGTCAGACGAAGAGCGTGGAGGTTTGGGTGTACCTTGTCTACGTGAGGTTGACGTAGAAGGTCCACTCTTAGAGGGAGAGTCCTGGGAACGTCGACCAGCCATTGTAGTACCTCTGTGAACCATTCTCTTGCAGGCCAAAGGGGAGCAACCAGCGTCAGCCGTGTCCCTTCGTGCGAGACGAACTTCTGAATGACTCTGTTGATGATCTTGAATGGTGGGAATGCGTAAAGGTCGAGATGGGACCAATTCAGCAGAAAAGCATCCACATGAACTGCTGCTGGGTCTGGAACTGGGGAACAGTACAAAGGAAGCCTTTTGGTCATGGAGGTGGCAAACAGATCTATCGTAGGTTGACCCCACAGAGCCCAAAGTTTGTTGCACACGCTCTTGTGAAGGATCCATTCCGTGGGAATGACTTGATCTTTTCTGCTTAGGAGATCTGCTGAGACGTTCATGCTGCCCTGAATGAACCTCGTGACTAGAGTGAGGTTTAGACTTCTTGACCAAATGAGGAGGTCCCTTGCTATCTCGTACAGGCTCCTCGAATGGGTCCCTCCCTGCTTGGAGATGTAAGCTAAGGCTGTGGTGTTGTCTGAGTTCACCTCCACTACCTTGCCTAGCAGGAGGGACTTGAAGTTCATTAGGGCCAAATGAACTGCCAGCAGCTCCTTGCAGTTGATGTGGAGCGTTTCCTGTTCCCTGTTCCAAGTTCCCGAACATTCCTGTCCGTTCAAGGTCGCTCCCCAGCCCGAGTCTGATGCATCCGAGAAAAGATGAAGATTGGGGGTCTGAATCGCTAACGATAGGCCCTCCTTGAGAAGGAGGTTGGTCTTCCACCACAAGAGAGTGGTCTTCATCTCTTTGGTGACAGGAATGGAGACTGTTTCGAGTGTCAAATCCTTGTCCCAATGAGCTGCTAGATGGAATTGAAGAGGGCGGAGGTGGAGTCTCCCTAACTCTACGAACAGGGCTAACGATGACAGGGTCCCTGTTAGGCTCATCCACTGTCTCACCGAGCAACTGTTCCTCTTCAGCATGCTCAGGATGCATTCTAGGGCTTGGCTTATCCTTGGGGCCGATGGAAAAGCCCGAAAATCCCGACTCCGAATCTCCATTCCCAGGTAAACAATGGATTGAGAGGGAATGAGCTGGGACTTTTCCAAGTTGACTAATAGACCCAGTTCCTTGGTCAAGTCTAAAGTCCATTTGAGACTCTCCAGACAGCGACGACTCGTGGGGGCTCTCAACAGCCAGTCGTCTAAATAAAGGGAGGCTCTGATGTTCGATAAGTGGAGGAATTTTGCAATATTCCTCATCAGAAGCGTAAACACCATAGGAGCTGTGCTTAGGCCAAAACACAGGGCTTGGAATTGGTACACAACCTTTCCAAAAACGAATCTCAGGAAAGGTTGGGAGTCTGGATGAATAGGAACGTGAAAGTATGCGTCTTTCAGATCCAACGAAACCATCCAGTCCTCCTGCCTGACCGCTGCTAGGACCGACTTCGTCGTCTCCATTGTGAACGTCTGCTTGGTGACATAAGCATTGAGCGCGCTGACGTCCAGCACCGGTCTCCAACCTCCTGTCTTCTTGGCCACCAGAAAGAGACGGTTGTAGAAGCCCGGGGATTGATGGTCCCGGACTATAACCACTGCCTTCTTCTGTAACAAGAGCGACACCTCCTGGTGTAACGCTAGCCTCTTGTCCTTTTCCTTGTAGTTGGGAGAGAGGTTGATGGGAGAAGTGGTCAGAGGGGGTTTGAGGCAGAATGGTATCCTGTAACCCTCCCTTAGCCACCTGACAGATTGGGCGTCTGCACCTCTTCTTTCCCAAGCTTGCCAGAAGGTCTTGAGTCTGGCTCCTACTGCTGTCTGGAGAGGAGGAGAGTCAGTGTTTGCCTTTTGAAGTCTTGGGACCTTTCCTAGACCTGCTCCTGGAATAGTCTGGACGGGTGCTTCCTCGGCTGGGGGCTCTGCCACGAAAGGGCGGAATAAACCTTGTAGCAGGAGTATCAGCCACTGGTGTGCGGAAAGTCCTGGGAGCTGAAGGAGTAACCTTAGACTTACGAGCTGAAGAGGCCACAAGATCATGAGTGTCCTTTTGAATCAGGGCCGCAGACAAATCCTTGATGAGTTCTTCGGGGAACAAGAATTTCGAAAGCGGAGCAAAAAGGAGTTGGGACCTTTGACAAGGTGTGATGCTGGAAGAAAGAAAGGTGCAAAGTTGCTCCCTTTTCTTAAGAACTCCTGAAACAAACATAGAAGCAAGCTCGCCGGACCCATCCCGAATTGCTTTATCCATGCATGACATTATAAGCATGGCTGAGTCCTTGTCCGCAGAGGAAGTCTTCTTGCTCAAGGCTCCCAGGCACCAGTCAAGAAAATTGAATATCTCAAAAGCTCGAAACACACCTTTAAGGAAGTGGTCTAAGTCTGAAAAGGTCCAGCAGACCTTAGAGCGCCTCATCGCTGATCTACGAGGAGAGTCGACCAAACTTGAGAAGTCAGCCTGGGCAGAGGCAGGGACTCCCAAGCCTGGTTCCTCTCCTGTTGCATACCATACGCCCGCCTTAGAAGTGAGTTTAGTAGGTGGGAACATAAAGGAAGTCTTCCCTAGTTGCTGTTTGGACTGCAACCAATCCCCTAATATTCTTAACGCTCTCTTAGAGGATCTCGCAAAGACGAGCTTAGTATAAGCTGACTTAACAGGTTGCATGCCCAGCGAAAACTCAGATGGAGGAGAGCGGGGGGTTGCAGTAATAAAATGGTCCGGGTATACCTCTCTGAAAAGAGCCAGGACCTTACGAAAGTCAATGGGTAGAGGAGAAGACTTGGGTTCCTCCACGTCCGAAGAGGGATCAAGGTGTGCCGCTTCCTCATCAGAAACCTCATCACCAGAGTGTGGCGAAGTGTGAGGTAAAGTTACAGCGGTATGCTGAACAGCAGAATCTAAACAAGCGGGTGCATAAACGCTTGTAGATTCATCCTCAAGTCTCTGCAGTCCTCCTGCCTGTTGAGCTAAAACCTGAGGTTCAGGCTGCAAAGACTGGTCAAGAAGAGTAGAGGAAGGTGGGCGCATGGGTTGAGGTGGCTGACTCCTATCATAAGTTTCCTGTCTCGAGCGTTGCGCTAGCTGCAAGGGTTGCGGATGCGCAGTAGCAAGTTCCTGAGGAGCGAGTTGAGGTTCCTGAGGTGTGAGCTGCGAGAGTTGAGGTAGTGGCTGCGCAGAACGCAGTTCCTGTCTCGCGAGTTGAGGTTCCTGAGGTGCATGCCTCAAGAGCTGAGGCTCTCGCCTTGAGGAGAGTTGAGGTAGCTGCAGCGAGAGTTGAGGTGGTTGCCTCATGGATGGAAGAGGTTGTCGTACCTCAAGAGGTTGTTGCCTCGATGGTCTATCAGAAAGCGGAGGCGGAGGAAGTAAGGCATAAGACTCCTGCTCCCATTGCTGAGGTTGTCTTAAGGAAGGCTGAGGTTGCTGCACACCGCTGCAAACAGGAAACACAGAACGTGGTAAGGTAGCCTGAGGAACCTCAACTTCGTACGCCTGGCAGAGTGGACTGCGGTGAGGCGGAGCGCTCGCAGGAGGAGGAGTAACCTTCTCAGCCTGAAACTCTCGCATTAAGACCGCAAGCTGAGACTGCATGGACTGCAGTAAAGTCATTTTGGGGTCAGCAGGAGTTAAGGCCTGTTGAGGCAAAGCCTTAACCGAGGCTGAGGCCTGTTGAGGCATCGCCTTACCTCTCTTAGGAGGTGTGCAGTCAGCTGATGACAGCGGAGAGTCAGAGCTCATCCAATGACTGCAACTAGGTTGTAGCTCTCTTGAGGTCTGGACTCTACGTTTAAGCGGTCTTGAGACCTGAGTCCAACGTTTTCTCCTCGACATATCTTCTGCAGACGAGCTAAAAACGGGCTCAATCGTCTGAAGGTGGGAGTGACGGTCTCTGTTAGACACGCCCGCAACCACCGAGGATACTTCTGTGCGCCGATCAAGGCCTGCCGAACCCTTTTGCCCTTCGACATTGCTTCTCCCCTGGGCTTGGGAGCTTGCAAGAGGTCCCGGACTGGGAGGACGACTGGCACGCACAGAAGTACCCTCACGCACAATACTGACACTGACACTAGCACTTGGCACTTCACTGACACTAGCACTTGGCACAGCACTGGCACTATCCCCTCCCACTGCACTCTTGACCTTAAGCTCTTTGACATCGGCCACGAGAGACTTATGGTCACTAACCACCGTTTCCACTTTGTCACCTAAAGCCTGAATGGCACGCAAAACAACAGACATATCAGGCTGAGAACAAATAGAAGGTTCGGGGGTAGCCACTACAGGGGGAGGAAAAGGTTGAGGATCATGAGGTGAGGAAAAAAGTGAAGAGCGAGAAGAACTCCTCCTAACTCTCTCTCTCTCTAACTTGGTTGAATATTTGAGAAAACGAACAAAATCAAGTTCCGAAAGACCGGCGCATTCCTCACATCGATCTTCCAACTGACAGGGTCTTTCCCTACAGTCAGAACAAGCGGTGTGAGGATCAACCGAGGCCTTCGGAATACGCCTATTACAAGACCTACATCGTCTATGGGGTGGGGCTTGTGAAGGGTCAGACATCTTGAATCCAAGAGTTAGTCAAAGGGAATTCCAAATCAAGCAAAAGATCGTTACCATTAATCAATAATAAAGCTATCTAAGCTAAAAGAAGTTTCCAGTATAGCGAATAGCTGCAAAATTTTAGAGAAATACTTCACCAAACCGTGAACAATACTCCAAAATCATATGCGTATCCAAGAACGTCTTGCCGGAAGCACGACAGAGGAAAAAGTGAGGTGTTGTCAACAAGAAGTACTGCAGTACCTGGCCACAGGTGGCGCTTGTGAGTACACCCCCTTCTAGTATAGTGATAGCTGGCGTATCCCTCCCGTAGAATTCTGTCGGGCAACGGAGTTGACAGCTACATGATTATCGGGTAAGTTTAATATTGAAAAATACTGATGAATGGAATGATACCCCCAGACCACCTACAGTTAAGGGATTAGTCACAGATTAAAGTAAAATATGAGTAATTAATCAGGCAACAGAAATGTAAACAGACCCTAGGCTACTCTAAAAATGGAGCAAGCAACTTGGTAGTAAGCCAAAATTTAAGATCCAGTGCCTTATTTGCAAACTTACTGCCAATAAATTTCAGACTACTATACACAAAAATTGCAAACATAGCTTAATCACAAATTAAAAATGAAAGTACATTTGAAATCCAGCTAATTTAATTTAGGGGAATTGAGCCATATAGCCCAGGCTGAGGCCGACCACATAAGATTGGATTGTATCGTCTCCATTCTCACCAGCCAATTAATGCGTTTAGGAATTTCAAAAGCCAAGAAGATGCATCAATTTTAGTTAGTTTAATTTCTCTACTATGCACATGTGCAACAGATCATGTCCTCAGCAGACATAATCGCTTAAGAACTTTAGTGAGGGCATACACAATTCCACAGTAGCTCAGTTGCACCAGCAAACTTCTAGCAATAATTTTTATCTTAAAACTGCTGATTACATTTATCATGTCCTTATCACTACTGTGAGCAGTCGTACCCTTTTCTGTATGCTTCGAACTTTGTAATATTTTCCAACCAAAGCACCAAGACATTAACAACTTATATTTCTCTGGGTATAATGGTAACTTTCAATAAGGAAGTAACTATTTCTATGCAAATCAAGATGGTGTGACTATTACCGTACTTTTATTTTTTACACCTGTTTGTTATCGGGGGCCTTTACATCATTCTCGTGTATTGTATTTTCTATATCCAATAAAATTATGTACTGTGTACTGCCAAAAATCATCCTAACCTACCCAAGGGAATAACACCCTACTTGTTTGTTGAGACATAACATTCTGAAAAGTTTAAAAATATTGACAATGTTACACAAGAGTTCTTGTCATCTATATAAATAAAACAGAAAGTTTCACTACCTATCGCGATTTGCAAATCATACTTTTGACTTTATTCACTCCAAAATGGGTGAACCAAGGCCTTGAGGACCCTGATGGTTATATAGGCTACAAAAATATCATCATTTGCTTCTTGTAATTTTTTTGGGCAACAACGACATGACGTTCAAGTGTAGTACAGTACATTGAAAAAAGATGCCGTTCAAGTATAGTAAATTGAAAATAGACAGCGTTCAAGTGTTGTAAATTGAAAATAGATGGCGTTCAAGAGTAATAAATTGAAAATAGACACCGTTCAACTGTTATAAATTGAAAATAGATGGCGTTCAAGTGTAGTAAATTGAGAACAGATGGCGTTCAAGTGTAGTAAATTGAGAATAGATGGCGTTCAAGTGTAGTAAATTGAGAATAGATGGCGTTCAAGTGTAGTAAATTGAGAATAGATGTCGTTCAAGTGTAGTAAATTGAGAATAGATGGCGTTCAAGTGTAGTAAATTGAAAATAGATGGCGTTCAAGTGTAGTAAATTGAAAATAGATGGCGTTCAAGTGTAGTAAATTGAAAATAGACGGTGTTTAAATGTACTAAATTGAAAATAAATGGCGTTCAAGAGTAGTAGATTAAAAATAGTGTTCAATATTAGTAAATTGAAAATGGACGACGTTCAAGTGTGGTAAATTGAAAATAGATGGCATTCAAATGTACTAAATTGAAGATAAATAATGTTATAGATATTGAAAAAAAAAAAAAAACAATTGTAAATTAAAATTGATTCATTTGGTTGTTCAAATCATACTCCATCAAACCCTGGGTTCCTGTCGTTTCATCACTTAGTTGTGTTCTTAAAAAATTCCACTCATTTAAATGATAGTGGAGGTCAATGGGCCATAACCTGCTAGTCTAAAATATAGTATACACTGTACTAATCAGGTTCAGCTTATATAGAAATGCTTACATAGGAAATGCATCTAAATTGTTCTCAAAAAAAGGTTAATAAATCATTATAAACATTATATAACACATCAAATGTAACCAGAATTCATATTTAAAATACAGATGCAGTTGGAGGGACAGGAATAAATAAATGAAACTTGGGCTATGTGGCTCAGCGGCTCATCCTATGGGTAAGGTAACAAAGAATGACTAGGGACATCAATGGCAAAACCTGGGGTCACAATCCACTTGTCAGATCATGGTAGCCTATTAAAAGCACAATTCAATAGGGATCAATTACAAGAGACTTTTTTGGGGTGGCCTTTCTTCTCATAAGATCAAAGTCTTCTGAGTTAGGCTAAGTCTAACCTACATCCGACGATTTAACTGATCTTTGCGCATGTTTTACAAGAGAAATTACTATCCTAAATGACAAAGCAAGGGCTAGGACAGATCAAAGCATTACACCCTATGTTAGGACGTATGTCAGATAAAAGGTTTTATTATAGATATGGACGGGACAAAATCTTTTACTAAAAAAAAGGTGTTTCCTAAAGAAAAACATCTGTTTTCTTCTAAAATAACACCTATTTACACTGGAAATGTAAAATAGTGAAATAAAACTATTTTTTTCTCTTCAAAACGTTGTCCTGTCCATACTGGCCTATACAGTACTATAGTCGATATGTTAGGTTAGGCCAATTTGGTTTAGCCTAGGTCTACCTTAGAATGTGATAACATACGCAGTTATCAAAATGATTGGGAATAAATGCTTTTTATTCTCTCTCTCCCTTTTACCGAACTAAATAAAAGTACCCAAATATAACACATTTAATGAACGACAGGTGGCAAATCTTAGCCGGTATTTACCTCACCTGACGTTTCAACCCCTTCCCGTTGAAGATCTGGCTACATTTAGGCTAATAACAAAAATTATAATTTATTATGGAAATTAATCATTATTCTATATAATCAACGCACATTTTAGAAACAAGGGATGATAAATATTACGCGAGACTCACTAGTTGACAAATATCAGTTGACGAGTGATGACTGACAGTCTGACACTTTGTTTACGTTTTCACTTCGGCTGTTCGTTCGTTCGTTCGTTTTAGATTGTTCTCCCAAATGTTACATTATTTCAACTTTTCGTCTTTGCTGTGACACGGTTGATTCCCCTTTCTGTCAATGGCGTCACATTGGAAATTCTCTCATGTTTTCACACAATATATCTTAATAACAATAATTTAACAATCATTTTGCAGCATTAAAAAGCAACTAAAGTTTGTAATTTTGTTTTTCGCCACTCACCGATAATACACATTTAGGGCTGGTCACGCCGACTCTCATTAATTATTATTATTATTATTATTATTATTATTATTATTATTATTATTATTATTATTATTATTATTATTTCTAGGTAAGCTACAACCCTGGTTGGAAAAGCAACATGCTAACAACCCAGGGACTCCAACAGGAAAGTAGACCTATGAAAAAGGGAAATTAGAGAAAAGCAAAGCAACTACTGTATATAGACTGCAGGATAAGTAATGAGTAAAAATATATAATATTCTAAGGTCAGTAACAACGTTAATATTGACCAGTCATATAAGAATTATAGAATGAGACACCTATGTTAACATGTTCAAAAGGAAAGAATTTACAAAAAGTTCCCCCGATTCAACCACATGATTAAGATCATTCCACAATCTGGTTAAAGCTAGGAGAAAACTAGAATGCTGTGTAATGTTGAACTCTATGATGGAAAACGAATGCCTGTTAGAACCTAGATCTAGGTCTACAGTAGGCTCTAGAGTCTAGAGCAGTGGTTCTTAACCTGGGGGTCGTGACCCCCGGGGGGTCGTTTGGGATTTCTTAAGGGGTCACAAAGGGTTCTGGAGAATAATTTATTTTTCATATACATTATACACGTATTTGAAATAGCCAGTATGGCTTTTACCAGTTTGATGAGTACAACACTAGTCACAAGTTGGGTGGTCTGCTGCACATTAACCATAGCCAGTGTTACCAAAATAACGTTAAATTCCCATTATAGCTCAATCGGATACTCCTCAAAGTCACGTGATACGTGACGTGAATAACGTGATATCTCTGACGCCCTGCCATTGGTCAGCGCCCATGGGTGGGAGGGCTGCAAGGTGAACGAAATTTACATGATCCTCACCTTGCCAGATGCTGAATGTAGTTTCCGTGAGGAGATCTCCACTCATCTTTTGGCAGTAAATGACGCCATCGAAAGTTAATTTCCAGGACTAAACGACTGCTGTACTGATGCGTGGATCTATAGACCCTTTTCAGTAAAGGATAGTGCCATCAGTGATACTGATGTTGCTGCTAAGGTAGAATTTTATCAAATTCGCGAGGATTCTAAGCTTAAAATCGATTTTGCCGAACAAGAGCTTCCAACATTTTGGGCAAATGAGAAGAACTACTGTCCTATTCTCTCGATGCGTATATTAACCATGTTGATTCAGTCCCCGTCAACCTACCGGTGTGAGGTTGGATTCTCAGCAATGGTTGCACTGAAAACGAAGGCACGCAATAGGCTTGTCATCGATGCTGACATGAGGTGTTGCCTATCGAACACTGGTCCTCGCTTTGATAGATTTATGGCTGCAAAACAATTTCAACCATCACACTGAGTGAATGAGAAGTAGGTGCTAGGTTTTGTATGGTGTTGAATAGTTCTTTGGAATGGATAATTTTATGGCATTTGTAGAGGCTATGTAAGTGGAATTTTTCAAGGTTTTTGTTCTGTGGTGTTTCCAATAAAATTGTATAGAAGTAAACCATTTTGTATGATGTTGAATAGTTTTTTGGAATTGATAATTTTATGGTATTTGTAGAGGCTAGGAAAGTGGAATTTTTCAAGGTTTTTGTTTTGTGGTGTTTCCAATAAAATTGTAGAGGAGTAAACCATGGTCTTCCTGTAATCTTTTTTTACTTGACCCTTTGACAAGGTTCATTATTTCCAAATCTATTATAGGGGGTCATAATAATACTCTGATTAGTCCCGGGGGGTCATGGGATGAAAAAGGTTAAGAACCACTGGTCTAGAGCCTTTAAATATGCGGCCCCGAGACTATACAATAAGCTCCAACTAAACATTCGAAAGACTGAAGATATTAAGGCTTTCAAGAGGAAACTGGAGACTTTCTTGTTCTCTAAGTGCTTCGATAGTGTGAATTTGACAATAAACGAGCAATACGCGATGTGAAATGTTGAATGCTTTCGAACGAACATGATAAAATGACTGGAGGTCCTGTAGAGAGTAGGGTTCCCCTGCTGTATAGGACCAGTAAACCACCCCATAAAATAAAGTAAAGTAAAGAATTAACTGCATATTTAGTACTGTTTACTTTATAGTAAAATCTTGGAAGATCTGAAAGAAATAGATGATCCGAATTATAAAAAAAAAAAAATGTAACATACATAGAGAACTAAATGAACGACAGTGCCAGAGATTAATATCTAGAATGGGAATATACAAACTAAGGTTACTACTGTATAGAACACCTGAAGGTTATAGATATAACACTCGTGCGCATAAAATTGACTTTATGCACTCGTTATGACGTTATCCATTGTATCGTTGATAAAAAAAAAAAAAACTATCTATCAAGATACAATAGGCCTAAAAGCCTTCACAGATAACACTGTCTTTCAACCTTGAATTTCCAGGCAAGGGTAATATTAAGCCTTCTACTTGTGTCTTTAGAGCTATTTAGGGTTATATCACGGTCCCTAACTTATCTTATTCTTTATCAATAAATAATTAGTAAAATCATCAGTTCTGAACAGATCAAACATGTTGTAATTACATTCTAATATTTCTTTCATATTTATAATAATGCTAATTGTTTTGATGGTAGAGGTAGGTTTTATATATTTTTTTCATAAATGATGGTTTGTATTAATTTCTTTCCAAAATCCCAGTTTTCAATCCTATTTAATTACTTTCTTAATGCAAGATCTACTTCGTTAAATTCCTTCTGTAGTCTTCCATCGTAACTACAGCTCATTTATTCTCAATTATTTCCGGTCTGTTGGCTATACTACACTTCCTGTACATTCTTATAAACAATGTGGATCTACATAATCCTCTTGTATTTAATCCTGCAGGAATCAGGCTTATCTGAGGTCACACAGTCAGTCCACAGTCAGTCCCTAGGGCGTCGATATTGTGACGGACCGAGAGAAGGTTGTGAACTTAAAGGCAGTGTGAAAGCAACTGAGTTAATTTATCATAGAACACTCTCCTTTATATAAAAACCTCAAGGCAACAGGAAATTACATGTTCGAGAAACAGACAATGTTACATAGGAGAAACGCAGACAAGTTTATTCTGGTTCTTTTTAGTGCGAGAGAAGAGCGAAGATACAAGCATAATATATACAAAATTAAATATGTACGATCGTGTGACACACGGTTGGTACAATATGCAAGATGGCAGTTCAAAAATATCTTTTCGGGAATCTACAATTCATAGGCTGAAATTAATATGGGACTTACAATATACTACAGAATTCATTACAAACGCCTTGGTCAAGCAACAAATATAACTGTTGCATTACAGCCAATATTTGTACAGTGGTAAAGCGTTCGCCAAGCATTCGCATGGCAACAGATCGATCCCCTCCCCGGGGCCTTGAGTTTAAGCTGTTTACTGGGGAGGCCATTGCTGTGCTTGGGTACCACAGTGGGGGGGGGGGGGGGGTTCAGCACCAAAGTAGCGGGTTGGGCTTGTCCGGCTGACGTTCTGGTGAGTATATATTCTGATGGTACTGAAACCAGACACCTTTATAGCGTGAAATCTCAATATTCTGCAC
>NC_090747.1:112094548-112102048 GCF_036898095.1 Palaemon carinicauda | reverse complement strand
TGTAAAATGGCATAATTTTCTAAATGCTTTCTCAACTATTACCAATAAAAGTAAAAACTATTTGAGTATTCAAATGGAAAAATAATAAAAAAGATAAAAATAAAAATATTTCTTTCATTTAATTGTAAAATATCATAATTTTCCAAATGCATTCTTCACACAACTATTACCAATAAAAAGTAAAAACTATTTGAGTATTCGAATGGAAAAATAATAAAAAGGATAAAAATAAAAATATTTCTTTCATTTAATTGTAAAATATCATAATTTTCCAAATGCATTCTTCACACAACTGTTACCAATAAAAGTAAAAACTAAGTGATTATTCGCACGAAAAAAAAGAAAGAAAATAAAAACAATTATTTATCTAACTTAAGTGTAAAAAAAAAAAAATAAGTAAAGACGAACACCCCAGGATGTATGGAATTTTTTTTTATTCAATTGTAAAAAAAAAAAAAAAAAAAAGAAAAAAAAAAAAAAAAAAAAAAAAAACACGAATAAGTAAAGACGACCACCTAAAGTATTATACGATATTCCATTGACTGGTTGGAAGCGGAAAGATAGATGAAGTCTTAAATTCCTCCTTAAAGTTCCTCTCCTCGTCCGAAAATGACCGAGCGCCCGATAAGAGCGACAGCTGAGATAATTTATTGTCCCTGTAAGCTAAAGAAGAGGTAGCAGACATGTCTCCTCAGTGGGGGGAAAATATGTAATGCGAAATTTTGCAGATTTTTTTATTTTAAAAGTCGGCAGTCGAGATCATTTTTCTCAACAAAAAAAAAAATAATAATAATTATTATTATTATTATTATTATTATTATTATTTATATACAGCTTGCTCTATATTGTTTTACTTTCTTTTACCCGGGAACATTATTATTATTATTATCATTGTTATTATTATTATTATTATTATTATTATTATTAATTATTATTATTATTATTTATGTATAGCTTGCTCTATATAGTTTTACGTTCTTTTACCAAGGAACATGATTATTATTATTATTATTATTATTATTATTATTATTATTATTATTATTATTATTATTATTATTATTACTCGCCAAGCTGCAACCCTAGTTGGAAAAGCAGGACTCAGGGAAAAAATAGTACAGTGAGGAAAGGAAATAAGGAAATGAAGAAAATACAAGAGAAGTAATGAACAGTTAAAGTAAAATATTTCAAGAACATTAAAATAAATTTTTTCATATATAAAAATATAAATTATATATATGTATATATATATATATATATATATATATATATATATATATATATATATATATATATATATATATTTAATTAAGAAACACAAGAGAAAGAGAAGTAAGTTTGATGGTATGCCCGAGTGTACCCTCAAGCAAGAGAACCCTTATGAAATAAAGAGCAAGCGTCTGGTTTTATATATATATATATATATATATATATATATATATATATATACATTTATATATATATAATATATATATATATATATATATTGTACATATATGTATATATATATATATATATATATATATATATATATATATATATATACTGTATATATATATATATATATATATAAATATATATATATATATATATATATATATATATATATATATATATATATATATATATATATATATATATATATATTTCCGATCACACTGAGCTCTCTCTCTCTCTCTCTCTCTCTCTCTCTCTCTCTCTCTCTCTATCTCTCAGGAAGTGAGGAGAAGGAGTAGTCATACCATGGTGAGAGGGGGATGCTTGTGTGTGTAAATATCTAAATATTTAGACGTCAATTTTGACGTTTTTTGACGGGTCGCGTACACTAGTAACATATGTTTTTTTTTTTTTTAAACAAACTGCCATAAACTCGCTATGCATATACTTTACAGGCTTTTATTCAATATAGTTTTGGAATCATAATCCTGAGGATTTAATAAAGGGAAAAGAGAGAAAAAGATAAAGTGGTGACTGCAAATTGGAATAATTAACTTTATGTATATTATTATTATTATTATTATTATTATTATTATTATTATTATTATTATTATTATTATTATTATTATTATTATTATTACATGCTAAGATACAAACCCAGTTGGAAAAGCAGAATGCTACAAGCCCAGGGGTTCCAACAGGCAAAATAGCCCAGTGAGGAAAGGAAACAAGGAAAATTAAAATATTTTAACAACAAGAAATACATTAAAATGAATATTTCCTATACAAACTATCAAAACTTAAACAAAACAAGAGGAAGAGAAATAAGATAGAACAAATAACAAAGGGAACTTTGATGTTGATATATGTGAGACATCGGCACATACATCCTCGGGGCATTAATGTTCACAAGTTGAATATTCATAAGCCCTAATGGAGTAACACACCAGGATATTCTCTGCCAATAGCCAAGCAGCACGGAAAGTGGGCGGAGTCTCTGTCCGTCTCAAAACGAGGAGTAGCAAAGATCATTTGGGGAACGTGATATCAAAGGTGATTATGATAGGTTAAAAGCAAGGTCAGTTCATTCTTGGCAATCTCTGAGCACATTTAACTTCTTGTCTCATGTCTACGAGAAAGGCCAGTTAATTCTTGGCAATCTTTGAGAGCATTTAACTTCTTGTCTCATGTCTACAAGAAAGGTCAGTTAATTCTTGGCAATCTTTGAGAGCATTTAACTTCTTGTCTCATGTCTACGAGAAAAGTCAGTTCATTCTTGGCAATATATGAGAGCATTTAACTTCTTGTCTCATGCCTACGAAAAAGGTCGGTTAATTCTTGGCAATCTTTGAGAGCATTTAGCTTCTTGTCTCATGTCTACGAGAAAGGTCAGTTTAATTCTCGGCAATCTCTGAGAGCATTCAACTTCCTGTCTCATGTCTACGAGAAAGGTCAGTTTAATTCTCGGCAATCTCTGAGAGCATTCAACTTCCTGTCTCATGTCTACGAGAAAGGTCAGTTTAATTCTCGGCAATCTCTGAGAGCATTCAACTTCTTGTCTCATGTCTACGAGAACGGTTAGTTTAATTCTCGGCAATCTCTGAGAGCATTCAACTTCTTGTCTCATGTCTACGAGAAAGGTCAGTTTAATTCTCGGCAATCTCTGAGAGCATTCAACTTCTTGTCTCATGTCTACGAGAAAGGTCAGTTAATTCTCGGCAATCTCTGAGAGCATTTAACTTCTTGTCTCATGTCCACGAGAAAAGATTGAAACATCTTTTTATTTTCAGTTTTCGGTTGATATAATAGAGGAAAAAAATTGAAAATATTACTTTTCATCGCTTCTCAATGCAAAAAAAAAAAAAAAAAAAAAAAAATACTTCAAAAGAAATGGGTTGTTTACTTGCAAACCAGTAAATTTCAGAAAAAAAGTAAAAGTGTGCAATGAGGGTACACTCGGGCACACTTTTATATCTTTGTTCTCTTCATCTTGTTTTTTTTTTTTTTTTTTTTTTTTTTGAAGTTTTCAAAGTTTATACGAGGAAAATATTTTTGGATGATGTTGCTGTTCTCAAAATATTTTGTTTTAGCTGTTAATTTCTTGTAATTTCCTTATTTCCTTTCCTCACTGAGCTATTTTCCCCGTTGGAGCACTCGGGTTTATAGCATTTCTGCTTAACCGTAGGTGGGTATCGCAGATCCGCTGGCAGCTACCAAGCGGACGTTGGCAGACGTAGACAGACTACGTCGTGTCTTGAAGAGTTTCCTTGGCAAAAGAGAACGACAAGCACCCGTGTCTACCAAAAATCGCACGCCCGTTCCTTTTTGGCCACTGACAATCCTTGGCACATTTCTTCGCAGTTGCCCCCGAATCTGAAGTGGTAGTAGCAAAACTGCGGCGGATGGGAGGTAGTAAGTGGCTGTAGAAGTCGTTGGTTGGGGCGCGAGCGATTGGTGGGTGGCTTTTGTCGCCGCTTCGGCACGTCACGGGTAAGCGTGTTTCACGTCAGCTTCGGTTGACGTTGAATAGGCGTCCTCTTCGTCAAGAGTGGAGGCGTTGATGGAGGTCTTGAAGTGGCTGTCCATAGGGGCGTCGGCTTTGGTCATCAAATCCTTTATGGGTAAACTATCAACATCGGGTATGGCAGCGCGTACAGGTCCGGGTAAACGGCGTATCAAAGGGCACGAAGTAGGTTCACCTCACGAGGAGAGCCGTCTGCGGCAGGTTGCAGGCGAGGCGATACTGGTTATTTCCCTGAGGGCGAGCGAAGTCCTTTGGCAGAAGGTATGTTTTGAGGGCGTCATACGCTATTGGGGTGTCCTCCTTGTTCACAAAGCCAGTCGGATATTTCCGGGAAGGTGTCCTCGGGTATCGTCGCGAGAACATAATCTGCTTTGGTGGTTGAGCGAGTCACGCCCTTGATGCGAAACTGGACTTCTGCGAGCTGAAACCAAGCAAACGCCTCTCCGCTGGCGAATGACGAAAGTTTCAATGGGGGAGAGCCGCAGCATTAACTTCCGTAGAGTCCGCCATAGTACCAACGACGGAGGGGCGAGGTGGGGTGGAAGGCTGGAGGAGCGAGTCGACTTCCGGGGTCACCAATGTGACGGGCCGAGAGAATGTTGTGACTCAAAGACAGGATGAAAGCAACTGAGTGAGTTTATTACAGAGCTCTCTCCTTTATATACAAAAGCTCAATGCAACAGAAATTTCCTGTTCAAAACCAACACCCGCGTCGGTTAACAGTTAACGGTGCGAAAAACAGGCATGTTTATTCAGGTTCTTTTTAGTGCGAGGGAAGAGCGAAGATACAAGCATAATATATACACAAAATGAAATGTCGTTACTATGTACGATCGTGTGACACACGGTTGGTACAAAGGGTATGACATGGTGCATTTCTTCGGAGCGAGGTGTGTCAGGGAATCTTTGTGTTCAACTGTACCTTACATCTGAAGTATTTCAATATGATTTTCTAATTTCCTTTTAAATGAATATCTGGTCTCATTAATCCGCATGATGTAGTGATTACTTATTAATGATTATTGTACATAATTTAGTTAAATAACTTTTTGTAGGACATTTCTTTATTTTCTAAATAGAACTAAAATCACAATCTACAAAATATCCATTCTAAACGACAAAGAATAAGGAAAGAAATAACTCTCTCTCTCTCTCTCTCTCTCTCTCTCTCTCTCTCTCTCCTCTCTCTCTCTCTCTCACACACACACACACAAACTCTCTCTCTCTCTCTCTCTCTCTCTCTCTCTCTCTCTCTCTCTCTCTCTCTCCTCTCTCCTCTCTCTCTCTCTCAAAAAAAAAAAAAAAAATAAATAAATAAATAAATAAAAAAAAAAATGAATGGGAGATGTCGAAAAAGGATCGAAATATAATGCCTCTTTACTGATGAAGACTCCAAGGATTTTTTGAGGATTTGCCAAAGAGCTTCATCCCTTAATACCTACTTGCAAAGCCATTAACAGCCGATACAGATCAAGTCAAAATTTCAAAAGGATTTAAATAAACTTTTTTTTCCTCTTTTAAGGAGATGCTAAGCGGTTTATTATTAACCAAGGTAAAAGAATTCATGATGAACAGGAAAATTAAATATATACAAAATAGGATTTAAAACTTCTATTGAAAAAGTATTCACGAGACGATATATTTTTTATTTAAAAACATTTCATGTAAAATAAAAAAAATATTTATGTAAATATATTATGATGTATATGCAAAATAGGGTTTAAAACTTCTATTAAAAAAGTATTAACGAGTCGATATATATGGATAAATAGTACAAATTTCAATTGTAAATACAGAGTATGTAAAACAAAATAAAATATTTATGTAAATATACTATGATGTATATACAAAACAGGATTTAAAACTTCTATTGAAAAAGTATTCACGAGTCGATATATTTTTTCTATTTAAAAACATATTTAGATATAGTAAAAAAATTCAATTGTAAATACAGTATATGTGAAATAAAAAATTATTCATGTAAATATATTATGATGTATGTACAAAATAGGATTTAAAACTTCTATCAAAAAAGTATTCACGAGTCGATTTATTTTTTTTTTTAATTTAAAAACACATTTAGATAAATAGTAAAAACTTCAATTGTAAACACATTATATGTAAAATGAAAAAAAATATTAATGTAAATATACTAGGATGTATATACAAAATAGGGTTTTACACTTCTATTAAAAATATTAGCGAGTCGATATATTTTTTATTCAAAAACATATTTAGATAAATAGTAAAAATTTCAATTGTAAATACAGTATACGTGAAATAAAAAATTATTCATGTAATTATACTCTGATACATATGTTATAAATTGTAAGATTGTTAATGTGTATTTCATTATGAAAAATAAAGAAAATAATAAAAATTAATTGATGTATATATGATATAAATTGTAAGATTGCAAATATGTATTTCATAATAAAAAATAAAAAAAATAAAATTAATTAGACAGATGAAATAGCGAGTTAAGTATTTAACTCCCATTCAGGTGACTTGAGTCACGCATATAGGATGTTGCCATATGTCAGCGACTCTTGTCCACGCGTCAGTGTTTGGTCAGACTTAACAGACTCCAGACATTGATCCTTACATTCAGATCTTCCCAGACTGTGCCAGTCTAACAGTCATGTCTTCTTCATCATAAGGCTAAACACTTCACAGTATTCCAGCTGTGACCAGATTATGGAATGAACTTCCTAATCGGGGAAGTTAAATCAGTGGAATTTCAAAAGTTTAAACTATAGTCCATTTCTTTTAGCGATGCATATTTGCACCGACTCGCGGCGGTGCCCTTTTAGCTCGGAAAAGTTTCCTGATCGCTGATTGGTTAGAATTATCTTGTCCAACCAATCAGCGATCCGGAAACTTTTCCGAGCTAAAAGGGCACCGCTGCGAGTCGGTGAAAATATGCATCGCTAAAAGAAATGGACTATAGTAGCAAATGTTTTTTTTTTTTTTTTGTTGTTGAATAGGCTGATATAAGTCTCTCTTCATAGTTTATATATGATAGATCTATTTTAAATTTGATACTGATCTTGAGGTATTTTATATGCATTATTCATTACCTCTCTTATAGTTTATTTATTTCTTTATTTCCTTTTCTCACTGGGTTATTTTTTATTGTTGGAGCCCTTGGGCTTAGAGCATCTTGCTTTTCCACTAGGGTTGTAGCTTAGCTAGTAACAACAGCCAAAATATATATATATATATATATATATAATATATATATATATATATATATATATATATATATATATACATATATATATATATAATATATATATATATATATATATATATATATATATATATATATATATATATATATATATATATATATATATATACATTATGGCTGTTGCTACTTGCTAAGCTACAACCCCTAGTGGAAAAAAGCAGGATGCCATAAGCTCAAGGGCTCCAACAACAAAAAATAACCCAGTGAGGAAAGGAAACAAGGTAAAAAATATTTTAAGAACAGTAACAACATTAAAATAAATATTTCCCACATAAACTAAAACTTTTAG
>NC_090747.1:112082410-112087410 GCF_036898095.1 Palaemon carinicauda | reverse complement strand
GAAAAATATAGAGAGAAAAAGGTGGAAGTAAAGCGCAAGGTACGTGAGGCAAAGAGGGCAGCTGACCTGAGGTGGGGTCAGGGATTGGGTCAGTCATATGAAGAGAATAAGAAGAAGTTTTGGAAAGAAGTGAAGAGAGTAAGGAAGGCTGGCGCAAGAATTGAAGAGACAGTGAAAGATGGAAATGGAAGGTTGTTAAAAGGAGAGGAGGCAAGGAAAAGGTGGGCGGAATATTTTGAAAGTTTGCTGAATGTTGAGGATAATAGGGAGGCAGATATAATTGCTGTTCCAGGTGTTGAGGTGCCAGTGATGGGAGGTGAGAATGAGAGAGAGATAACAATAGAGGAAGTGAGGAGAGCACTAGATGAAACGAGAGTAGGAAAAGCATCTGGTATGGACGGTGTGAAAGCTGAGATGTTGAAGGAAGGGGGTGTGACTGTACTTGAATGGTTGGTGAGATTGTTTAATATGTGTTTTGTGTTGTCAATGGTACCAGTAGATTGGGTTTGTGCATGTATTGTACCACTATATAAGGGTAAGGGAGATGTGCATGAGTGTTGTAATTCAAGAGGTATTAGTTTGTTGAGTGTAGTTGGAAAAGTGTATGGTAGAGTACTGATTAATAGGATTAAGGATAAAACAGAGAATGCAATCTTGGAAGTACAGGGTGGTTTTAGAAGAGGTAGGGGTTGTATGAATCAGATTTTTACAGTTAGGCAGATATGCGAGAAATATTTAGCAAAAGGAAAGGAGGTGTATGTTGCGTTTATGGATCTGGAGAAAGCATATGATAGAGTTGATAGGGAAGCAATGTGGGATGTGATGAGGTTATATGGAGTTGGTGGAAGGTTGTTGCAAGCAGTGAAAAGTTTATACAAAGGTAGTAAAGCATGTGTTAGAATAGGAAATGAAGTGAGTGATTGGTTTCCGGTGAGAGTGGGGCTGAGACAGGGATGTGTGATGTCGCCGTGGTTGTTTAACTTGTATGTTGATGGAGTGGTGAGAGAGGTGAATGCTCGAGTGCTTGGACGAGGATTAAAACTGGTAGGCGAGAATGACCATGAATGGGAGGTAAATCAGTTGTTGTTTGCGGATGATACTGTACTGGTAGCAGACACAGAAGAGAAGCTTGACCGACTAGTGACAGAATTTGGAAGGGTGTGTGAGAGAAGGAAGTTGAGAGTTAATGTGGGTAAGAGTAAGGTTATGAGATGTACGAGAAGGGAAGGTGGTGCAAGGTTGAATGTCATGTTGAATGGAGAGTTACTTGAGGAGGTGGATCAGTTTAAGTACTTGGGGTCTATTGTTGCAGCAAATGGTGGAGTGGAAGCAGATGTACGTCAGAGAGTCAATGAAGGTTGCAAAGTGTTGGGGGCAGTTAAGGGAGTAGTAAAAAATAGAGGGTTGGGCATGAATGTAAAGAGAGTTCTATATGAGAAAGTGATTGTACCAACAGTGATGTATGGATCGGAGTCGTGGGGAATGAAAGTGATGGAGAGACAGAAATTGAATGTGTTTGAGATGAAGTGTCTGAGGAGTATGGCTGGTGTATCTCGAGTAGATAGGGTTAGGAACGAAGTGGTGAGGGAGAGAACGGGTGTAAGAAATGAGTTAGCGGCTAGAGTGGATATGAATGTGTTGAGGTGGTTTGGCCATGTTGAGAGAATGGAAAATGGTTGTCTGCTAAAGAAGGTGATGAATGCAAGAGTTGATGGGAGAAGTACAAGAGGAAGGCCAAGGTTTGGGTGGATGGATGGTGTGAAGAAAGCTCTGGGTGATAGGAGGATAGATGTGAGAGAGGCAAGAGAGTGTGCTAGAAATAGGAATGAATGGCGAGCGATTGTGACGCAGTTCCAGTAGGCCCTGCTGCTTCCTCCGGGGCCTTAGATGACCGCGGAGGTAGCAGCAGTAGGGGAGTCAGCATTATGAAGCTTCATCTGTGGTGGAAATGTGGGAGGGTGGGCTGTGGCACCCTAGCAGTACCAGCTGAACTCGGTTGGGTCCCTGATTAGGCTGAAGGAACATAGAGAGTAGAGGTCCCCTTTTTGTTTTGTTTCATTGTTGGTGTCGGCTACCCCCCAAAATTGGGGGAAGTGCCTTGGTATATAGATAGATAGATTATTATTATTATTATTATTAATACTTTCTAAGCTACAACCCGAGCTGGAAAAGCAGAATGCTACAAGCCCAGGGATTTCAACAGGGAAAATAGCCCAGTGAGGAAAGAAAACCAGGAAAAGTAAAATATTTTAACAACAGTAACTACATTAAAATAAATATTTCCCATACAAACTTTAAAAACTTTAACAAAACAAGAGGAAGAGAAACAAGATAGAACAAATAATTAAAGGGAACTTTGATGTTGATATATGTGAGACATTGGCACATACATCCTCGGGCATTAATGTTCACAAGTTGAATATTCATAAGCCCTAATGGAGTAACACACCAGGATATTCTCTACCAATAGCCACGCAGTACGGAAAGTGGCCGGAGTCTCTGTCCATCTCAAAACGAGGAGTAGCAAAGATCATTTGGGGAACGTGATATCAAAGGTGATTGTGATAGGTTAAAAGCAAGGTCAGTTAATTCTTGGCAATCTCTGAGAGCATTTGACTTTTTGTCTCATGTCCACGAGAAAAGATTGAAACATCTTTTTATTTTCAGTTTTCGGTTGATATAATAGAGGAAAAAAATTGGAAATATTACTTTTCATCGCTTCTTATTAGAAAAAAATACTTCAAAAGAAATGGGTGGTTTACTTGCAAACCAGTATAGTTCAGAAAAAAGTAAGTGTGCAATGAGGGTACACTCGGGCACACTTTTATATCTTTGTTCTCTTCATCTTGTTTTTTTTTATTTTTTTTTTATTTTTGAAGTTTTCAAAGTTTATACGAGGAAAATATTTTTGGATGATGTTACTGTTCTTAAAATATTTTGTTTTAGCTGTTAATTTCTTGTAATTTCCTTATTTTCTTCCCTCACCGAGCTATTTTCCCCGTTGGAGCACTCGGGTTTATAGTATTCTGCTTAACCGTAGGTGGGTATCGCAGATCCGTTGGCAGCTAACCAAGCGGACGTCGGCAGACGTAGACAGACTACGTCGTGTCCTGAAGAGTTCCCTTGGCAAAAGAGAACGAGAAGCACCCGTGTCTACCAAAAATCGCACACCCATTCCTGCATCATGTAAAAAGAAAAGATTAGAAACACGGGAGGCCACCGCCACGAGCGATGGCCTACTTACACGTTTTTTGGCCACTGACAATCCTTGGCACGTTTCTTCGAAGTTGCCCCGAATCTGAAGTGGTAGTAGCAAAACTGCGGCGGATGGGAGGTAGTAAGTGGCTGTAGAAGTTGTTGGTTGGGGCGCGAGCGAGTGGTGGGTGGCTTTGTCGCCGCTTCGGCACGTCATGGGGTAAGCGTGTATGTCCTACGGCATTCACGTCAGCTTCGGTTGACGTTGAATAGGCGTCCTCTTCGTCAGGAGTGGAGGATGATGGAGGTCTTGAAGTGGCTGTCCATAAGGGCGTCGGCTTTGGTCATCAAGTCCTTTATGGGTAAACTATCGACATCGGGTATGGCAGCGCGCACAGGTCCGGGTAAACGGCGTATCCAAAAGGCACGAAGTAGGTTCACCTCACGAGGAGAGCCGTCTGCGGCAGGTTGCAGGCGAGCGATACTGGTCATTTCCCTGAGGGCGAGCGAAGTCCTTTGGTCCCCCAACAGTTGTTGCGAGAGCTGAAAAAGCTTTGCTATACGGGCGGCTGGCGACGGCGAGTACTGCTGCAGAAGAAATGTTTTGAGGGCGTCATACGCTATTGGGGTGTCTCCATGTTCACAAATCCAGTCGGAGATTTCCGGGAAGGTGTCCTCGGGTATTGCCGCGAGAACATAATCTGCTTTGGTGGTTGAGCGAGTCACGCCCTTGATGCGAAACTGGACTTCTGCGCGCTGAAACCAAGCAAATGCCTCTCCGCTGGCGAATGACGAAAGTTTCAATGGGGGAGCCGCAGCATTAACTTCTGTAGAGTCCGCCATAGTACCAACGATGGAGGGGCAAGGTGGGGTGGAAGGCGGGAGGAGCGAGTCGACTTCCGGGGTCACCAATGTGACGGGCCGAGAGAATGTTGTGACTCAAACACAGGATGAAAGCAACTGAGTGAGTTTATTACAGAACACTCTCCTTTATATACAAAAGCTCAATGCAACAGGAAATTTCCTGTTCAAAACCGACACCGCGTTGGTTAACAGTTAACGGTGAGAAAAACAGGCATGTTTATTCAGGTTCTTTTTAGTGAGAGGGAAGAGCGAAGATACAAGCATAATATAAACACAAAATGTCGTTACTATGTACGATCGTGTGACACATGGTTGGTACAAAGGATATGAGATGGTGTCTTCGGAGCGTGGTGTGTCAGGGACTCTGTGTTCAACTGTACCTTACATCTGAAGTATTTCAATATCATTTTCTTATTTCCTTTTAAATGGATATCTGGTCACATTAATCCGCATGATGTAGTGATTACTTATTAATGATTATTGTACATAATTTGGTAAAATAACTTTTTGTAGGACATTTCATTTTCTAAATGGAACAAAATCACAATCTACTAAATATCCATTCTAAACGACAAAGAATAAGGGAAGCAATAAATAACTCTCTCTCTCTCTCTCTCTCTCTCTCTCTCTCTCTCTCTCTCTCTCACACACACACACACAAACCCAGTCTCTCTTTCACACACACACAAACTCTCTCTCTCTCTCTCTCACAAACCCAGTCTCTCTCTCACACACACACAAACTCTCTCTCTCTCTCTCTCTCTCTCTCTCTCTCTCTGGAGGTCTTAAAGTGGCTGTCCATAAGGGCGTCGGGTTTGGTCATCAAGTCCTTTATGGGTAAACTATCGACATCGCGAATGGCAGCGTGTACAGGTCCGGGTAAACGGCGTATCCAAAGGGAACGAAGTAGGTTCACCTCACGAGGAGAGTCGTCTGCGGCA
>NC_090747.1:112072410-112074910 GCF_036898095.1 Palaemon carinicauda | reverse complement strand
GTTGTAAAAGCAGCTTTAAACTGAGACTCAATACTGTGTTGCAAAAGCAGCTTTAAACTGAGACTCAATATTGTGTTGCAAAAGAAGTTTTAGACTGAGAGAATATTGTGTTGCAAAAGCACTTTTAAAATGAGACAACACTGTGTTACAAAAGCACTTTTAAACTGTGACTCAATACTGTGTTGAAAAAGCAGCTTTAAACTGAGATTCAATATTGTGTTGCAAAAGAAGTTTTAGGCTGAGACAATACTGTGTTGCAAAACCAGTTTTAGATTTAGACTATACTGCGTTGCAAACGCAGTTTTAAACTGAGACTCAATACTGTGTTGCAAAAGCAGCTTTAAACTGAGACTCAATATTGTGTTGCAAAACCAGCTTTAAACTGAGACTCAATATGGTTTCAAAACAAGCTTTAAACTGAGACTCAATACTGCGTTGTAAAACCAGCTTTAAACTGAGACTCAATACTGCGTTGTAAAACCAGCTTTAAACTGAGACTCAATATTGTTGCAAAACAAGCTTTAAACTGAGACTCAATATTGTTGCAAAACAAGCTTTAAACTGAGACTCAATACTGTGTTGCAAAAGCAGCTTTAAACGAGACAGACAAGCGATTACTCCAACGAACACCAACTGTCCTTCGTCAACACAGAAAGGGATTCTCCATTCATTTTCAAGTCTCCAACACCCGAAGGACCCCAAGTTTTAACGGGTCATTTGCAACCAGCCACTTGGGACACAGCCTTCATTATCATTTCCCAGCTCTCAAAGGAATACGAGCAACCTATTCACTCGAATAGTCTCTAAAATGAAGCGTTGCATGACAACGTTACAGGTCGATATAATAAAGCTACCTCTTGTGGATCCGTCTAAAATTTTACTGTTCTAAGAAAACATAGATTTTAGTAGTTTAGAAACAAGCTTCGATTATGAAATTATAATAAACAGAATTAATGTGGCATTTCTAAGGAGGTGAATGCGGAACGAAAATACTAAAAAAGTATTATTAAATATCTTTTGTGTTTTAGCTTTCTCTCGTTGTTGAACGACGTTGGGGATGTTCAACACTTGGATGGGTGGCCGTCAATGCGGCATGGATATGAGGATCGCAACTGCATTTTAGGTTTATAAGGTTATGGGTCAAACTAAAGCCAAAAAAGTAGAATCTTTTCTATTTCTCCATGTAAGGACATTGACTCCTAATTTTATCTCATGTGTTTGTTAATTTCATTATCCTGCCAGAGCAACAACAATATATATACATATATATATATATATATATATATATATATATATATATATATATATATATATATATATATATATATTATGTGTATATATATATACATATATATAATATATATATATTATATATATATATATATATATATATTATATATATATATATATATATATATATATATATATATATATATATATATATATATATAATACCTTTCTCAACAATCACAACATATCAAAGTAACTGTAGAAGAGTTGTACAATCTTATAAAGAACTATAACTCAAATGGACGAGAAAAACAACCTAGCACACGTGAGCGAAGCACTGCACCCTTCAACCAAGTTGCTAACTGGCTCACTGCACATTATAGAAGAAGGTCCGTTGGAGTACAAGGAAATGGAACAACGTTTATTGATGTTGACAGATCAAAGGAATCAGACGATTCGTAAAGGTGCTGTAGGCGTACATACAACGGATGATTGTAGGAAGAGAGATGAAGGGGTGGGATTATAGAATATGTGAAGCAATTAACGTAGGGGGTTACCGCAAAAGCATGTTTTCGGAAGCCTTTGTGAGAGAGAGAACACGTGGAAGGGTTGTTATGATAACTCTCCTTTGTGGAGGCGAGCGGGAGATGCTGGATGCAAATGAATGAAAGGGGATTTGAACTGTTTGAGATGAATGGTTTGTGTAGTATGTGTAATACGAATTGAATGCGTGGGAAATACGCAGAAGTGGTAAATTGGTTGGCATAGACGAAAAGAAGGATCTGAGTATTGTGGTGTGGTTTGGTCATGTGAAAAGAATGAAAGACTATTGATCAATGAAGAGAGTGTGGAGAGACCGAGTAATCTGGGGTGGTTTGGTCATGTGAAACGAGTGAAAGACAATTGATCAATGAAAAGAGTGCGGAGAGACCGAGTAATCTGGGGTGGTTTGGTCATGTGAAAAGAATGGAAGACAATTGATTAATTAAAAGTGTAAAAGGATCTGAGTAATCTGGTGTGGTTTGGTCAAGTGAAAAGAATGGAAGACAACTGATCAGTGAAAAGAGAGTACAAGGATCTGAGTAATCTCGGGTGGTTTGGTCAAGTAAAAAAAAATGGAAGACAACTGATAAATGACAAGAGTGTGGAGGGATCTGAATAATCTGGGGTGGTTTGGTCATGTGAAAAGAATGGAAGACAACTGATCAGTGAAAAGGGTGTACAGGGATCTGAGTAGTCTGGGGTGGTTTGGTCATGTGAAAAGAATGGA
>NC_090747.1:112064910-112067410 GCF_036898095.1 Palaemon carinicauda | reverse complement strand
ATATATATATATACATATATATATATATATACATATATATATATACATACATATATATATATATATATGTGTGTGTGTGTCTGTGTACTGTAAATATATACACTCATAAACACACATATGCAGTACACACGCACACACACACACACACACACATATATATATATATATATATATATATATATATATATACATATATATATATATACATATATATATATATATATATATATATATATATATATACATACATATATATATATATATATATATATATATATATATATATATATATATATATATATATATATATACAGAGAGAGAGAGAGAGAGAGAGAGAGAGAGAGAGAGAGAGAGAGAGAGAGAGAGAGAGAGAGAGAGAGAGAGAGAGAGAGTTTAATGTCTCAATTATTCCTTTTCAATGATAAGCTGATCAAACTTTATAAAAGCCTAGAGAATAAATAGTCTTCTAATAAGATTAAATTTTACGGTAGGAACTTATTAAAAATTCCCTCCTTTTTGAAACGATATATTTTTCGTCTTAATTTAAATATATTTTCTCATTTAGATATAAACATTAACGTGATTAAATTATATTTTTATGATTTGTATATTACTGTGAAAAATAATATAAATAAAATGAAAATGTTAAGTTTACGAAAAATCGCTCCTTTTTGAAACGATATATTTTCCGTCTTAATTTAAATATATTTTCTCATTTAGATATACACATTAATGTGACTAAATTCAATTTTAATGATGTGTTTATTACTGTAAAAATAATATAAATTATATTAAAATGTTAAGTTTACGAATATATTCTAGTGTTTTAATTTTTTTTTGGAAATATCTATATTGTTGATAAAAGTTTTTTTTTTTTGTCTAAGGCATTCTAACAAACGGTGAAATAACAATTATAACAAATAAAATGCTGTATTTATAGTAAAACACAAACATTTATGTAAATAAAAAAAATTCTATTCATGAGAAGAGAAGTTTTATAATAGGAATAATTTGAACCATTGTTATATAAATTATATCGAAGTGCTTAAGTAATAATAATAATAATAATAATAATAATAATAATAATAATATCTACAACGAGCACTCGGTAGAGCGCATACCTTTGCCTATATCATGATGTATATAATAAGGTAGGCAATTGAATTATATACATTTTAGTACCAATTTCACGTAAATGCAGCAAACTAGATAAAAATTGGCCACGATATAATAAAAAAAGACGTTTTTTACCTTTTCGCAACCTTGGCCTTGACCTTTGACCCAATCACTCCCGAAATCTAATCAAATTGTCTTTGGAATATGGCCAATAATCCCACCAAATTTAATGAGATTCAGTCAACTAGTTTTTGAGATATGCGAATCACAGACAGACAGACATACAAACGAAATAGGCAAAGATAACTGGAGCACAATATAAGAATTCTAATTGTCAAATTACAAAATATTAGTATTTTCCTGTTATCAGTTTGGGTTGTGGTGGCCGAGGTGGTAACGTCCCTGACTGGTGAACGCCAGACTGGGGTTCGAGTCCCGCTCCGCTGATGAACGCGACTGGGGTTCGAGTCTCGCTCAAACTCGTTAGTTTCTTTGGCCGATGTAAACTCACCATCCTTTTGAGCTAAGGATGGGGGTTTGGTGGAGCCTATAGGTCTATCTGCTGAGTCATCAGCAGCCATTGCCTGGGCCTCCTTGATCCTAGCTTAGGTGGAGAGGCTGCTTGGGCGCTGGTCATATGTATATATGGTCAGTCTCTGGGGTATTGTCCTGCTTGATAAGGCAATGTCACTGTCTCTTGCCTCTGCCATTCATGAGTGGCCTTTAAGCCTTGAAATCAGGGATATCAGTGTATCTGTTTTTATCTTTACAGTGAAATACAAGGTGCTTCGGTACTTTCGTTTCTCACACACTAGCCCCATTGTGTATTCGGTTTGAAATTCATATCTTAATTTTCATCGATATTAATCAAGATCAAAATGAAAAAGGGATAAATATAAACTAAAAATATAGCGTTAAATTAACTATAACTTGACACTGAATATACGGTTTAAATAACCTGACCTTTCTTAACCAGGGGGACCCAAATGTCATATGACAGTCGAACTGCAAAATTGATTCGCTTTTAGAACAATTCGATTGATTTGCTCTTTATTTTTAGACACAAATCTCAGTTCAATGAGTTTTAATAGCTTTCGGGGTGACTAGCAAATAGCTATTTGTTATTTCATTGTTATTGAATTTAATAGGAAAGCAGAACAGATTGGTTTGCTTAAGGGATGAACACGATGATTATTTTTTTTTTTTTGTATTATAAGGTGTTTATGGTTAACGAATTTCATATTTTTTTTTTTGTATTATAAGGTGTTTATGGTTAACGAATTTCGTATTATTTTTTTTTCTTTTTTTTTTGTATTATAAGGTGTTTATGGTTAACGAATTTCGTATCTACCGGAAAATAATAATAAAGAACATTGCAGTGATG
>NC_090747.1:112059910-112062410 GCF_036898095.1 Palaemon carinicauda | reverse complement strand
AGCTAGGACCACGAAGGGCAAGACAATGGCTGCTGATGACTCAGCAGGTAGACCTATAGGCTCCCCCAAACCACCCTCTTTAGCTCACGAGATTGTGAGGTTGTAGATACTACAAGAAACTATCGAGCTTGAACGTGATTCGAACCCCAGTCAGGCAGATCGCCAGACAGGGAAGTTTCCAACAGACTATCCCAACACTTAGTGTAAACTAAGTGTTGGGATAGCCATCTAGTGGGAATAATTGGAACTACGGATAGCAACCATAACAAAACCATTTCCTCCCAACAATAGGCGAAAAAAATACTTTAACTTGAAAGAGCATTATGCAAATTATATTGGTTTTCAAAAGTCAAGTACGAAAACAAGTAGAATATTTGTATGATTTTTATGTATATTCCAGACAAAACAAGTATGGTGTTTATATAATTTTTAAATTCAATTATAAAAAATCTAATGGGATATTTAAATAATCTTAGTGTTTATTTAACAGAAATCAAAGCCAGGAATTTGATATAAAAGTCAGAAGTACGAAAACAAGTAAGATATTTTTATGATTTTTATGTATATGTCAGACAAAACAAGTATGGTGTTTATATGAATTTTAATTTCCATTATAAAAAAATTTAATAGGATATTTAAATAATTTTGATGTTTATTTAACAGAAATCAAAGACAGGAATTTAATATGCGTGTAGTGAGGAAATAAACTTGTGACTTCTTTCAGTAGAGCGACTGAGAAAGACAGATATAATAGGACATGAGCTCATAAAGAAGTATGTTGAAAAATAAAATAAAAACTGAAAATTTTTAAAAGTAAGCCAATGAACATTGAGGTTTCGTTAGCCACGATACAAAAGATGAAAAGGAAAGTATTGAAATAATAAAGAAAAGAATAAGTCAAGTATAGAGAGAACAAAAGGAGGAGGAGAAAGAGAAGCAGGAAATTAATTAAGGTAAGTTTTTTAATGGTATTCACCTTCAGATTTCTTGAACTGTTAAGTAAAAATATATGAATTATATCTACAATATAATATATAAATCATATTTACGTAAATATATTTCATATATAAGATGTAAAATGTTTATTATATTTGAGAAGTATAACATGTGTTTTATTAAAGACGTATCATATATATATATATATATATATATATATATATATATATATATATATATATATATATATATATAATAAAAAAGAAAACGATTTAATTTTAAGGATGAAAAATATATTATGTCTATGGCGTCACATATTCAGTGATAGTCACCAACATCACACAATATTAAATATAAATCATATTCAAGTAAATATATTTCATATATAAGATGTAAAATGTGTATTATATTTGAGAAGTATAACGTGTTTATTAAAGACGTATATAATATATATATATATATATATATATATATATATATATACATATATATATATATATATATATATATATACATACATATATATATATATATATATATATATATATATATATATAATAAAAAAGAAAACATGATTTAACTTTAAGGATGAAAAATATATTATGTCTATGGCGTCACATATTCAGTGATAGTCACCAACATCACAACATCTATCTATCTATCTATTATATATATATATATATATATATATATATATATATATATATATACACACACACACACACACACACATATATATATATATATATATATATATACACACACACACACATATATATATATATATATATATATATATATATAGCCCACAGCAAACCAACCTAGATATGGGTGGCCCTGACTAGTACACCTTTGCTGATCATGACGATACACAAACCCAAGGAAAGTTTCTTCGTTTATTTCCATCTGGATTCAAGGTTTATAATGATAACTATGTCTTAAATGACAGGTAATTATGAAGTTCCATAAGCCATTACTGTTACATTGTGCATTCATCTCCCTAACCAGGCAGTTGAATCGGTAGAACTTCATTAGTTCTAACTTGCAGCGAATGTTTTTATGTTGAACAGGATGACCTAAGTCTCTCTTTATAGTTTACATATGACAGATCTATTTCAAATTTGTTAATGATTTTAAGACATTTCATATTCATTATTCATTACTTCTCATGTAGTTTATTTATTTCCTTTTCTCAGTGGGCTGTCTTCCCCGTCACTTGGGCTTATAGCATCCTGCTTTTCCAACTAGGGTCGTAACTTAGCTAGTACTATATATATATATAAATGTATGTATGTGTGTATATATATATATATATATATATATATATATATATATATATATATATATGTGTGTGTGTGTGTGTGTGTGTGTGTGTATCTCCGGTCACGCTCAGCGGTATTGCCAGACGTGAAAATACTCGGTCTCTCCCCATCCTCGGGTACGGGAGAGAGGAAGCCGTTGAGATACTACCGGTGCAGAATTATGGGGTCCTTTGACTGGCCAGACAGTACTACATTGGATCCTTCTCTCCGGTTACGGTTCATTTTCTCTTTGCCTACACATA
>NC_090747.1:112014627-112022127 GCF_036898095.1 Palaemon carinicauda | reverse complement strand
TGACCAAACATATCTGTGAGAACAAACTGTAATATGAGGTTTGTTAATAATATTATGGCTATCCATTGGCTTAGCTAAGATCACATAATCGGTTTAAAGGCTTTAAAGGCCACTCATGAATGGCAGAGGCAAAGGATAGTGACATTGCCCTCTCCACCCAAGCTAGGACCAAGGAGGGCCAGGCAATGGCTGCTGATGACTCAGCAGGTAGACCTATTGGCTCGCCCAAACCCCTAATCCTTAGCTTACAAGGATGGTGAGATTGCAGCGACCAAAGAAACTAACGAGTATGAGCGGGACTCGAACCCCAATCTGGCATTCACCATTCAAGGACGTTACCATATCAGGCACCAGAACCGGTTGGTCGGAAGCCAAAACAGTAATCCATGTTAATAACTTTACCTACATAAATATTGTGGAAACCTTTTAAATTATCTATAATGCAGGTCGTAATTTAAATCTAATCTATGGTCGGTTTTCCAGTAATCCTGTATTATCTTCTTTACTTAAATCTGAGTTATCTGGTATTATGAAGAAACTGATCAGTTGGTGATCAACTTTCCCTGTATGAATATATCATTGTATTTTGTTTTCGTTGTGAGTCCAATTATGCCACTAATAAGATGAAAGGACTAATTCTAACCAAATATTTCACGTGTTCTTTCGTGGCTATAATACATACATACAAACACAAAGACACACAATTATAAACACGAATAACAAGATTTCTACTCATTTCCACGAAAAAAATAAATAAATAAATAAAAGATCAATACCTACAAAAACACACATCCTACAATAGGCAACAAACAAATCCCAAACATGGGAAACCCCGAATCCTCCAAAGGATTTACAGCAAAATCCTCACAGCAAAATCCAGAATCTCCGAACGGATTTAAAGTAAAAGCAACATCCCGAATCCCCAAACGGATTTACAGCAAAATCCAGAATCCCCCCAACGGATTCACACCAAAATCCCGAATCCCCAAACGGATTTAAAGTAAAAGCAACATCCCGAATCCCCAAACGGATTTACAGCAAAATCCAGAATCCCCCCAACGGATTCACACCAAAATCCCGAATCCCCAAACGGATTTAAAGTAAAAGCAAAATCCCGAATCCCCAAACGGATTTACAGCAAAATCCAGAATCCCCCCAACGGATTCACACCAAAATCCCGAATCCCCAAACGGATTTAAAGTAAAAGCAACATCCCGAATCCCCAAACGGATTTACAGCAAAATCCAGAATCCCCCCAACGGATTCACACCAAAATCCCGAATCCCCAAACGGATTTAAAGTAAAAGCAAAATCCCGAATCCCCAAACGGATTTACAGCAAAATCCAGAATCCCCCCAACGGATTCACACCAAAATCCCGAATCCCCAAACGGATTTAAAGTAAAAGCAAAATCCCGAATCCCCAAACGGATTTACAGCAAAATCCCGAATCCCCAAACGGATTCACAGCAAAATCCCAAATCCCATAACGGATTCACAGCAAAATCCAGAATCCCTCAAAGGATTCACAGCAAAATCTCGAATCCCCAAACGGATTCACAGCAAAATCCCAAATCCCACTATGGATTTACAGCAAAATCCAGAATCAAAGGATTTACAGCAAAATCCCGAATCCAACAACGGATTTACAGCAAACTCCCGAATCCCGCAACGGATTCACGGCAAAATCCCGAATCCCCAAACGGATTCACAGCAAAATCCCGAATCCCTCAACGGAGTTACACCAAATCCCAGATACACTAACGGATTTACAGCAAAGTCCCGAATCTCACAACGGATTCACAGCAAAATCCCGAATCCCACAACGGATTTACATGAAAATCCCGAATTCCACAACGGATTTACAGCAAAATCCCAGATACACCAACGGATTTACAGCAAAGTCCCGAATCCTCAAACGGATTCGTAGCAAAATCCCGAATCCCCAAACGGATTCACAGCAAAATCCCGAGTCCCCAAACGCATTCACAGCAAAATCTCGAATCTCCAAACGGATTCACCTCAAAATACTGAATCCCCAAATGGATTCACAGCAAAATCTCGAATTGCCAAACGGATTCACAGCAAAATCCCGAATCCCAAACGGATTCACAGCAAAAACCCGAATCCCCCAACGGATTTATAGCAAAATCTCGAATCCCCAAACGGATTTACAGCAAAATCCCGAATCCCCAAACGCATTTACAGCAAAATCCCTAATCCCCAAACGCTTTTACAGCAAAATCTCGAATCTCCAAACGGATTCACCGCAAAATCCTGAATCCGCAAACGGATTCACAGCAAAATCTCGAATTGCCAAACGGATTCACAGCAAAATCCCGAATCCCCAAACGGATTCACAGCAAAATCCCGAATCTCCAAACGGATTCACATCAAAATCCCTAATCCCCAAACGGATTTATAGCAAAATCAACGATACCCCAACGGATTTACAGCTACTGTGTATGCAAACCGTAATAACAATACAAATGGCAAAATAACGAAGAGACTAATTACTTTGAATAGAGATTTGAAACGCTGTATAATTTGCTGGTTTTAAAGTATCAGTGTTTTCAATGTTATTTTTTTTTCAGTGTGACATTGTTGTGTTAACTTCTGGATTGTGCAATTGCAAATGTGTATTATATTGCATTTCAAATTACAGGTGACGAGAATGTGATCTTTTGTTTTCATTTGTAGCTTTTAAAGTTATTCTGCTAGCTGGAAGTAAAGGGAAATGTTTAAAAATTACTTTTTGATATATACTTTTTGATATGTACTTGTGGGAGCATTTCATGTAATTAAGAGCTCATATAAAGCCAATATTCACAAAAGATTTTGAGGAAGATTTTTTTTTTTTTACTGACTGTCAGTACAATTAAAATAATATCATCACCATCATCATCATCATCATAATTTCTTCCTACGCCTATTGACACAAAGAGCCTCGGTTAGATTTCGCCAATCGTCTCTATCTTGAGCTTTTAAATCAATACTTCTCAATTCATCATCTACTTCACGCTTCATAGTCCTCAGCCATGTAGGCCTGGGCCTTCCAACTCTTCTAGTGCCTTGTGGACCCCAGTTAAAAGGTTAAATGATATATTGAATTCCATTATACACAACCTTATATATACAAATGAAAATAGTCCGACATAGTCCTCAGTCATGTATGCCTGGGTCTTCCAACCCTTCTTGTGCCTCATAGAGCCAAGCTCAAAATTTTTAGTTTTGTGGAGCCCAGTTAAAAGTTTAAATGATATATTAGATTCCACACTTATGTACACAAATAAAATCATGAATAAAAAAAAAGTCTATTTAACGAATATTCTTTTTTTCTAATATAAATAAATAACGACTCGGGGGGGGGGAGGTTATTTCAAACCATTTATTAAAGGCAAAGAAACAATTTTTCTTTTAATTCTAATGAAAAAATTGAGCGAAAGTTTTAAAGGTCGCTCATGAATGGCAGAGGAAAGGGGCAGTAATAATACCCTAGCAGGACAATGCCCTAGAGACTGACCATGTATACATATGATCAGCGCCCAAGCCCCTTCTCCACCCAAGCTAGGATCAGGGAGGGCCAGACAATGGCTGCTGATCACTATGCTCCCTCAAAAGCCTTCCATCCTTAGCTCATAAGGATAGTGAGGCTGCAGACACTACAATAAACAATCGAGCTTGAGCGGGTTTCGAACCCCAGTCCGGCAGATCACCATACAGGGACGTTTCTAATAAGCTACCACAACTCTAATAACAATAACAATAACAATAACAAGATAAATATGTCATTAACGCATTTAATTCTTTTAAAGGACAGTTATCAATTTCGCCACAGATGCTGTATTAGTAAATTGATTTAGTCGAAGTGAAAACAAGGTTGGCTCTCTCTCTCTCTCTCTCTCTCTCTCTCTCTCTCTCTCCTACAAACAAGTAAGAGACGAGCGATTCGATTATATCTACAATCAGGTTATTGTAATTGAATGAGTGGTGTGGAATAAAAAAAAAAGGGGGGACGGAACAGATGGAAATTGTTTGCAAAGCCTAATTTTATCTGGTTCGGTCTAATTGCTCAATGATGATGCTTGTTGATACAGGATCATAAACAATAATACGTTTGTACAGTTGGACACGGGCATTCCAGGCACACCTCGCTCTGAGGCAGTGTACCCTGTCATACCCTTTCTGCATGGTGAGTTCTTGCGTTTAGTCCCGCCCACTACCTTTGCCCTATCTCCTGACACTATCTGTTTGGTTGTTATTATTATTATTATTATTATTATTAGCAAAGCTATAACCCTAGATGGAAATGTAAGATGCTATAAGACCAAGAGGTCCAACAGGGAAAAATAGCCCAGTGAGGAAAGGAAACAAGGAAATAAATAAATGATGAGAACAAATTAACAATAAATCATAACGTCAGTGTCATTGACATTGTTATTATTATTATTATTATCATTATTAGCTAAACTACAACTCTAGTTGGAAAATCAAGATGCTATAAGCACAAGGGCTTCAACAGGGAAAAATAGCCTAGTGAGGAAAGGAAATAAGGAAATAAATAAACGATAGAAGAAGTAATGAAAATTAAAATAAAACAATCTACTTGTTTACTGGTAGTAATTCTTCAGTGGCTACTTTCCACTCGGTAAGGGTAGAAGAGACCCTTTAGCTATGGTAAGCAGCTCCTCTAGGAGGACATTCCATACTAAACCCATTGTTCTCTAGTCTTGGGTAGTGCCATAGCCTCTGTACGCTATGTGTTCGGTTAATCACAGCGTAGTAAGGGTGTGACAAGGGTGCAACTCCTCAGAGCGAGGTGGGTTTTTGTTAATTACAGAAAAAGATACATGAAACACATATACGCTGCCTAGGTCGTATACATATGTGTAAAATACATAACATACAGTAAGGGCATTAACCCAAAATGTATTAATACATACATATAAAGTCTCATGTCATAACAATAACAACAATAACAATAAGGTTTAAAGATTTAAAAGCCGATCATGAATGACAGAGGCAAGGGATAGAAACATTGCCCTATCAAGCAGGACAACACCCTAGAGCTTGACCGTATATACATATGATCTCCACCCAACCTAGTACCAGGAAGGGCCAGGCAATGATTGCTCATGAATCAGCAGGTAGACCTATAGGCTCCCCCAACCCACCATCATTAGCTCACAAGAACGGTGAGTTTGCAGATACTAAAAGAACTAACGAGTTTGAGCGGGACTCGAACCCCAGTCTGGCGATTACCAAGCAGAGACGTTACCAATAAGCCACAACAACAACAAATACAAGCGTTTCTCGTACACTACAGGACAAAGGACTCAGAAATGTAAGATCATGTTTTCATCATCCCGCTGGCCAGTGCTGATTGGTGATTGCTATTATTACTATTATTACTTGCTAAGCTACAACCCTAGTTGAAAAAGCAGGATGTTATAAGGCCTAGGGCTCCAACAGGGAAAATAGTCCAGTGAGGAAAGGAAATAAGGAAACAGAAAGGACAGTGTGTCTGAGTGTACCCCCTAAACCAGAGAACTCTAACCCAAGACAGTTGGAAGACCATTGCACAGAGGCCATGGCACTACCCAAGACTACAGAACAATGGTTTGATTTTGGAGTGTCCTCCTAGAAGAGTTACTAACCATAGCTAAAGAGTCTCTTCTACCTTTACCAAGATAGGAGCAGCCACTGAACAAACACAGTGCAGTAGGTAACCCCTTGACTAAAGAAGAATTATTTGGTAATCTCACTTTTGTCAGGTGCAAGAGGACCCAGAAGAATGTGGAAAGAATGGGCCAGACTATTCGGTATATGTATTGACTCAAATGAGCCGTAATCAGCGAGAGGAATCCAGTGTAGTACTGTCTGGCCAGTCAAAGCACCAAATAGCTCTCAAGCGGAAGTATCTCAACAGGTGGCTGGTCCCCTAGCCAACCTACTTTAGTGAAGAAGAATGCATTACCACTTACATTTAATATGTAAAGTCATGTCAATATAGACGTAGTTGAAGTAGGAAGTTAAAAATATGAAAACGAAAAAAAAACACAAAACTTATTGAAGTAACCCATAAAGAAAAGGAAAAAAAAAAACAATTGAATACGAATAGAATATGAGAGGAATCATTAGTCGATTGTTGGACCATGGTCTAGGGCCAGATACCCCTCTCCCCAAGGCGTTCTCTCTCTCTCTCTCTCTCTCTCTCTCTCTCTCTCTCTCTCTCTCTCTCTCTCTCCCTTGCGACTTCTGGTAAACAGGGGAAACATATTAACAAATAGAATTACCTTCATTTACATCTAGACTTGGACGGAATCAATTTAGACGCGTGATTATATTCAGTCTCCGTCTCTCCTTGATCTTTCTCGAGGAAGGGAGGAGGGAAGGGAAGGTGGAGGGTAGGGAGGGAAGGAAGGGAAGGTGGAGGGTAAGGAAAGAAGGAGGGGAAGGTAGAGGGTAAGGAGGGATGGAAGGGAAGGTGGAGGGTGAGGAGGGAAGGAAGGGAAGGTGGAGGGCAAGGAGAGAAGGAGGGGAAGGTAGAGGGTAAGGAGGGATGGAAGGGAAGGTGGAGGGTGAGAAGAGAAGGAAGGGAAGGTGGAGGGCAAGGAGAGAAGGAGGGGAAGGTAGAGGGTAAGGAGGGAAGGAAGGGAAGGTAGAGGGTAAGGAGGGACGGAAGGGAAGGTAGAGGGTAAGGAAGGAAGGGGAGGTAGAGGGTAAGGAAGGAAGGGGAGGTAGAGAGTAAGGAGGGAAGGAAGGGAAGGTGGAGGGTTAGGAGGCAGGAGGAAAGGAAGGGAAGGTAGAGGGTCAGGAGGGAAGGAAGGGAAGGTATAGGGTAAGGAGGGAAGGAAGGGAAGGTATAGGGTAAGGAGGGAAGGAAGGGAAGGTAGAGAGTAAGGAAGGAAGGTGGAGGGTAAGGGGGGAGGGAAGGGAAGGCAGAGGGTAAAGAGGGAAGGAAGGGAAGGTAAAGGGTAAGGAGAGAAGGAAGGGAATGTGGAGGGTAAGGAGGGAAGGAAGGGAAGGTGGAGGGTAAGGAGGGAAGGAGGGAAGATGGAGGGTAAGGAGGGAAGGAGGGGAAGATGGAGGGTAGGGAGGAAAGGAAGGGAAGATGGAGGGAAGGTGGAGGGTAAGGAGGGAAGGAGGGGAAGATGGAGAGAAGGTGGAGGGTAAGGAAGGAAGGAAGAAGAGGAGGAGGAAGAAACGGAAGAGGAGAAGAACGAGAGAAGGAGGAAGAATGATAAAGGGTAGGGAGAGGAAAAGAGGGGAGAAGGTGGCGGAGGATAGCAGGAAGAAGAGAGAAAGAGAATATAAATTAGGGAGAAGAGAATATGGAAGAGGAATAAGAAGAGAATGATAAAGCGTAGGAAGTGGGATAAGAGAGGAGGAGGAGGAGGAGAAGGAGAAGACACATTTATATTCTTAGATACGTTTACTAGCATCTAGGTAATTGCCAAATTCACTACGACCCACCATAGTTATCTCACTATCTTTGGTA
>NC_090747.1:112002127-112012127 GCF_036898095.1 Palaemon carinicauda | reverse complement strand
TCCCTGTTCCTCTTCTCTATCACCCTTCTATCCATCTTCCTCTTCCACCTCTCTATCCCTCTTCCTCTTCTCTTCCACCTTTCTATCCCTCTTCTTCTCTTCTACCTTTCTATCCCTCTTCCTCTTTCTTCCACTTTCCTATTCCTATTCTCCTCTTTCACCTTTCTATCCCTCTTCCTCTTCTCTTCCACCTTTCTATCCCTCGTCCTTTTTCTTCCACTTTCCTATTCCTCTTCATCTCTTTCACCTCTCTATTTCTCTTCCTCTTCTCTTCCACCTTTCTATCCATATTCCTCTTCCCCCTCTCTATCCCTCTTCCTCTTGTCGTCCATTTTTCTATTCCTCTTCTTCTCTTCCACCTTTCTATCCCTCTTCCTCTCTAACCCTCTTCCTCTTCTCTTCCACCTTTCAATCCCTCTTCCTCTTCACTTCTACCTTTCTATCCATATTCCTCTTCTACCTCTCTATCGCTCTTCCTCTTCTCTTTTACCTTTCTATCCCTCTTCTTCTTCTCTTCCACCTCTCTCTCCCTCTTCCTCTTCTCTTCCACTTTTCTATTCCTCTTCTTCTCTTTCACCTCTCTATCCCTCTTTCTCTTCTCTTCCACCTTTCTATCCCTCTTCTTCTCTTCTACCTCTCTATACCCCTTCCTCTTCTCTTCCACCTTTCTATTCTTCTTCTTCTCTTCTACCTCTCTATCCCTCTTCCTCTTCTGTTCCACCTTTCTACCCCTCTTCCTCTTCTCGTCCACTTTTCTATTCCTCTTCTTCTCTTCCACTATTTTATCCCTCTTCCTCTTCTCTTCCACCTTTCAATCCCTCTTCTTCTCTTCCACCTTTCTATCCCTCTTCTTCTCTTCTACCTCTCTATCCCTCTTCCTCTTCTCTTCCACCTTCTACCCCTCATCCTCTCCTCTTCCTTCTCTTCATCTCGCACCTCTGATGGCGGATATCAACAGATTTGCGCAAAGATCGGTACAGTTGGCTTCATCAATTCCGGCACATTTCACTGGACGCTAAGGAGACGTCTCACAGCCGTACATTGCACAATAAGAGAAACTTGTTAGCAACGCTGGCAGTAAAACAAAGTTCATAAGCTTGTTAGCATGTGATGAAAAGCTTTTAATTAATGTTGAATAGCGAATCATTTGCCTGCTCCAATGTACAGAGGTGTCCAGACGTCTCCTTAGCATCCAGCGAAGCGTACTGGAATTAATGACTCCAACTGTACAGCTGCCGATGTGTATTCCCTGACCCTTGTCGTAAGGTAAGTCTTGTGGGGGGGGGGGGAGGAGGGGCGAGCGTATGTAAAAATGGAGGAGGGGGAAATGTGTAATAGCTTGTTAGACATTTCAATTTCCCTGAGTGATGGCTTGCACGCCTAGAAAAAATAAATGGCTCAAAAAAAAAAAAAAAAAAAAAAAAAAATCTCATAAATATAACGGTAATTTGGGTTGTAGCTTTTTTTTGCACTATGCTACGAAGAGTTCACTCTGCAATTTAATTTATTATTAATATCATTAAAAATTTAATTTAACCAGACGCCCGTCTCGTTCTCTGATAATAAAGCAATTTAACCTGTGGTTTCTGGACTCCTCCTACAGCCTGAAGGAGCTTGGTTTATAACGAGGTGAAAACTGGAACGAGGCACTGTTAAAGGAGTTGGATGGCTAAGTGGGAATAGATTGAAGGGGGAAGATGAATAGCTTGGGGCGAGGGAGATATGAGGCAAGATGGAAATCGTCAGATTTTGCAAAAGATCTAAAGGTTTAAAGGTCTCTCATGAATTATTATTATTATTATTATTAGCCAAGCTACAACCCTAGTTGGAAAAGCAAGATGCTTTATCCCAAAGGTTCCAATAGAGAAAAATAGCCCAGTGAGGAAAGGAAATAAGGAAATAAATAAATGATGAGAACAAGTTAACAATAAATCATTCTAAAACAGTAAAAACGTCAAAACAGATATGTCCTATATAAACTATTAATGTCAATAACAGATATGACATATATAAACAACAAAAAGACTCATGTCAGCCTGGTCAACATGAAAACATTTGCTCCAACTTTGAACTTTTGAAGTTCTACTGATTCAACTACCCGATTAGGAAGATCGTTCCACAACTTGGTAACAGCTGGAATAAAACTTCTAGAATACTGTGTAGTATTGAGCCTCATGATGGAGAAGACCTGGCTATTAGAATTAACTGCCTGCCTAGTATTACGAACAGGATAGAATTGTCCAGGGAGATCTGAATGTAAAGGATGGTCAGAGTTAAGGAAAATCTTATGCAAGGGATAGTGACATTACCCTATCAAGCAGGACAATGCCCTAGAGACTGATCATATATACGTATGATCAGCGAATAAATCTGAGAATTTTATTTTCCTTTACATTCTCCATATATGTATCACTTGCAATATGAGAATTCTTTTTTTATAAGTGCGAAATTTATAAAGTATATCTAAAAAAAAGTTTGCCAAAAATTCTATTTCCTGCCTACCATAGTTTCAAGTACCAAAAAAGAATGTAATTATTTTTTCTTTTTCAAAATAAAAATAGGAATACTTTTTTAAAAGTACGAAATTCATAAAGTAAATAAAAAAAATTGCCAGAAATTCTATTTCCCGCCTACCATAGCTTCCAAGTACCAAAAAAAGAATGTAATTATTTTTTTTAAAATAAAATTAGGAATTTTTTTTTATAAGTGCAAAATTTATAAAGTGAATAAAAAAAAGTTTGCCCAAAATTTTATTTCCCGCCTACCATAGTTTTCAAGTACCAAAAAAAGAATTTAATTATTTTTTTTTTTTCAAATAAAATTAGGAATACGTTTTTAAAAGTACGAAACTTATAAAGCAAATCTAAAAAAATAAAAAAAGGAGTTACCAAAAATTCTATTTCCCGCCTACCATAGTTTCCAAGTACCAAATAAAGAATGTAATTAATTTTATTTTTCTTTGTTCCCCAACTTATATTAATATCTCTGCTGTGAGAGACAAGAATTCATAGAGATTTTCACAAGAAGTTGAAAACGGAATTAAGAAAAAAGTGTTTGGGTTACGGATTTATTTTGATTTAAAAATACTGTACCAACCGTGTGTCACACGATCGTACATAATAACGACATTTCATTTTGTGTATATATTATGCTTGTATCTTCGCTCTCCCCTCGCACTGACAAGAACCTGAAATGACATGTCTGTTTTTATCACCGTTAACTGTTAACCGGTGCGGTGTCGGTTGAACATGAAATTGCCTGTTATGTCTTTTGTGCCCTTTTTGCCTGGAGTTTATGTATATATAAACGGATGTTCTGTAATAAAGTTACTCAGTTGCTTTCATCCTGCCTTTGAGTCACAACCTTTTCTTGGCACGTCACAATACACAGATTTTTTTTATACGTAAATCATATAAACTTAGGAGCTCGATATTTTCTTTTACAAGCGAATATCTACAAAAATCGTAAAAGATTTTAATGAAATCCCATCAATTACAATCTCTCAATACAATGTATATCGTATCTAGAAGCTGATATATAAGGAATTAAAACAAGCAACAGGGTAAAGAAAACAAGATTGAGATGAAGAAGACCCTCAGAAGTAAGAATTGCATATTGAACTAGAAAGAGAGCTCGGTAGAGCACATACATTCGCTTACATCATGTTGTGTATCACAAGATATCACTGTTGAAAAACCCGTAATTTTAATCGGAAATTCTCCGTAAAAAGATAGTTTTCAGCCGAATTTCAGTAAAATACAGGGGACAGTAATTTTACCCTAATTTGTTATCATCTTTTACGGGTTGGTGACAGTAATATCACTCCTTTATGTCAATATATCCGTTTTTAAAACGGTAAATGCCGGGCAACATTTTTTTCCTGAATTTTTACTGTTTTACGCCAAAGCTTTAACACTGTAGGCAATTGAATAATTCACATTTTGGCACCAATTTCTTGCAAACCGTATAAAATTAACCCCGCTATAGCAAAAAGACGTTTTTCACCTTTCCATGACCTTGACCTCTGACCCAATCACTCCCCAAAATCTAATCAAATTGTCCTTATATCACGGCCAATCATCCCACCAAATTACACGAGATTCGGTCAAATAGTTTTCGAGTTATGCAAATAAACATACAAACATAAATAAGTAAATACACGTCTATCAAAACAACCTTCATAACGATGTTGGCGAAGGTAAAAAACCGACTCGGAGAATTCACTCCTTTTCAGACACTGTTCCTAACAGACAAAAAAATCTCTTGTAGCAAAGGTTCCTTTGAAACATCCCTATAGGATTTGTATAGGAGGTTTGGTGGAAAGGCAACGGGGCAAAAGACAATTGACTGAAAGGAAGTATTTCTTTTTATAAAAGAGGGACTGCAGAATTCTGCTAGCGAAAGGGGTGAAGGTAGGGGAAATAAATTTCATGAATACACTCCGTATATTCTAAAGAATACATTGGGTCAGGAATACGCCTTCGAGTTTATTCAAATGACTAGTGTACCCGAGCCGTCAAAATTGAAGTTTAAATATTTAGATATGGACACACACACACACACATACAGATTCAACCCTTCCCACCCCATCTCCTTTCCTCACTACAACCAACTGGTTCGGCAATTTGTGTGAGAGTGTGGTTTCCAAGCGTACCTCTCCCACCTGAGTATGACCGGATAGAAATATATATATATATATATATATATATATATATATATATATATATATATGTGTGTGTGTGTGTGTATATATGTATATATATGCATACATACATACACAGACACACACACACACACACATATATATATATATATATATATATATACATATATATATATATATATATATATATATATATATATATATGTATGTGTGTACGTTTAATCTGTGTGTACGTATTTGTATATCTAAATATTTAGTCGTTACTTACGATGGCTTGCTTACACTAGTACACAAACACGTACGTACACATACACACTCATATATATATATATATATATATATATATATATATATATATATATATATAGAGAGAGAGAGAGAGAGAGAGAGAGAGAGAGAGAGAGAGAGAGAGAGAGAGTATGCATTCCTCATCAAACGCAACCAAAGTCTCTCGCAAGTTGTTGTGGTGTAGAATTTCGAAACGAGCGTCAGCAGATCTGTCTCTACCAAAAAAAAAAAAAAAAAAAAAAAAAAAAAAAGAAGAAAAAAAAAAAAAAAACAGGCATTGGCGTCAAGTTAATTACCTCCCATTTTTTGGGGAGGAGGAAAACGTGAAGTGAAACAAGTCATCCGACCGGAATACGATTAACTGGAGGAGGGATATATACGAAACACTAATTTAATTGGCTACTTCATCCCGGTAGAGGAATGGCCAATGGGAATCGTTTGCGTAACGGTGAACAGGGGGGCAGGGGGGGGGGAAGGAGGTGTCTTTTCTGCATTAAAGGGCTCGAGGGGGATTCAGCTGTGGGAGGGTGAATGTTGAGCGACGGCTCTTTGGGATTTATTTGGAGCCAGCCATCCTGCTAACTACGCCATCGACATTTCAGGAGACTAAGCTAATGTCCTATTAGAAATTACACACTTTTATAGGAGGAAACGTATACACGCACAGAAGTACAAACTCTCTCTCTCTCTCTCTCTCTCTCTCTCTCTCTCTCTCTCTCTCTCTCTCTCTTAGTAAGGATATCCCATCAACCACAATCTCTCAATACAATGTATATCGTATCTAAAAGCTGATATATAAGAAATTAAAACAAGCAACAGGGTAAAGAAAACAAGAGAGAGATGAAGAAGACCCTCAGAAGTAAGAATTGCATATTGAACTAGAAAGAGCACTCGGTAGAGAGCATACCTTCGCCTACATCATGTTGTGTATCACAAGATATCACTGTTTAAAAAAAAATACCGTAATTTTAAAAGGAAATTCTCCGTAAAAAGATAGTTTTCAGTCGTATTTCAGTAAAATAAAGGGGACCGTAATTTTGCCCTAATTTGGTATCTTTTACGGGTTGGTGACCGTAATATCACTCCTTTATGTCAATATAGCCGTTTTTAAAACAGTAAATGCCTGGCAAAATTTTTTCCTGGATTTTTACTGTTTTACCCCAAAGTTTTAACACTAGGCAATTGAATAATGCACATTTTGGCACCAATTTCTTGCAAACCGTATAAAATTAACCCCGATATAGCAAAAAGACGATTTTCACCTTTCCATGACCTTGACCTTTGACCCAATCACTCCACAAAATCTAATCAAATTCTCCTTAGGTCACGCCCAATCCTCCCACCAAATTTCACGAGATTCGGTCAAACAATTTTCGAGTTATGCAAATAAACATACAAACATATATAAGTAAACACACGTCTATCAAAACATAACCTTCATAACGAAGTTGGCGAAGGTAAAAAAAAAAAAAACCGATTCGGAGAATTCACTCCTTTTCAGACACGGCTCCTAACAGACAAAAAAATCTCTTGTAGCAAAGGTTCCTTTGAAACATCCCTATAGGATTTGTATAGAAGGATTGGTGGAAAGGCAACGGGGCATAAGACAATTGACTGAAAGGAAGTATTTCTTTTTATAAAAGAGGGACTGCAGAATTCTGCTAGCGAAAGGGGTGAAGGTAGAGGAAATAAATTTCATGAATACACTCCGTATATTCTAAAGAATACACTGGGTCAGGAATGCGCCTTCGAGTTTATTTAAATCACTAGTATACCCGAGCCGTCAAAATTCAAGTTTAAATATTTAAATAGATATGGATACACAAAAAAACACACACACACACACGCACGCACACACAGATTCAACCCTTCCAACCCCGACCCCTTTAATAACTGCACCCCACTGGTTCGGCAATTTGTGGGAGAGTGTTGTTTCCAAGCGTACCTCTCTGGGTACCCCTCTCACCTGGGTGTGACTACCCCCTCTCCCACCTGAGTATGACAGGAAAGAAATATATATATATATATATATATATATATATATATATATATATATATATATATATATACACACAGACACACACACAAACACACACATATATATATATACATATATATATATATATCTATATATATATATATATATATATGTGTGTGTGTGTGTGTGTGTGCGTGTGTGTGTGTGCATGTGTATATGTTGAATCTGTGTGTACGTGTGTTTGTATATCTAAATATTTAGTCGTTACTTACAATGACTTGTTTCCAGCAGTGCACACACACGTACGTACACATGCCACACACACACACACACACACATATATATATATATATATATACATAGAGAGAGAGAGAGAGAGAGAGAGAGAGAGAGAGAGGAGAGAGAGAGAGAGAGAGAGAGAGAGAGAGGGTATGCATTCCTCATTAAACGCAACCAAAGTCTCTCGCAAGTTGTTGTGGTGTAGAATTTCGAAGCGAGCGTCAGCAGATCTCTCTCTCTAAAAAAAAAAAAAAAAAAAAAAAAAAAGAAAAAGAAAAACAGGCATTGGCGTTAAGTTAATTACCTCCCATTTTTTCGGAGGAGGAAAACGTGAAGTGAAACAAGTCATCCGACCGGAATACGATTAACTGGAGGAGGGATATATACGAAACTCTAATTTAATTGGCTACTTCATCCCGGTAGAGGAATGGCCAATGGGAATCGTTTGCGTAACGGTGAGCAAAGGGGGGGGGGAGGTGTCTTTTCTGCATTAAAGGGCTCGAGGGGGCTTCAGCTGTGGATGGGTGAATGTTGGGAGACGGCTCTTTGGGATTTATTTGGAGCCAGCCATCCTGCTAACTACGCCATCGGCATTTCAGGAGACTAAGCTAATGTCCTATTAGAAATTACACACCTTTATACGAGGAAACGTATACACGTACAGAAGTACAAACTCTCTCTCTCTCTCTCTCTCTCTCTCTCTCTCTCTCTCTCCTCTGTCTTAGTAAGGTATACATTAACGTGGTGAAAGGGTTTGCGTAGCGCCATGATCAGGAAGGCTGTACTAGTCAAGGCCACCCACACTAGGTTAGTTTGCTGTGAGCGATCAGCCTAAAGTCTCCCACCATCACCAATTTGCAGTGGCCCGCGTGGTGGTGAAACTAGACAAACTCCAGGCATGAAAAGAATGGGGGGGGGGGGGAAGCTTATAGGGCTATCTGCTGAGTCATCAGCAGACATCGCCTGGCCCTACTTGGTCCTAGTTTGGGTGGAGAAGGGGCTTAGGCGCTGATCATATGTAGCCTATCTGCGTTCAGTCTCTCGGGATTTGTCCTGCTTGATAGGGCAATGTCACTGTCCCTTGCCTCTGCCATTCATGAGCGGCCTTTAAACCTTAAACAAATGATTCCATCATTATCTGTCCCACTAATTTCACAGGTGAATAATAAGATATATGTAAACCATTGCACCAACCGTGTGTCACAGGATCGTACATAGTAACGACATTTCATTTTGTGTATATATTATGCTTGTATCTTCGCTCTTCCCTCGCACTAAAAAGAACCTGAATAAACATGTATCTTTTTTTCACCGTTAATTGTTAACCGGTGTGGTATCAGTTGAACAAGAAATTTCCTGTTGCATTGAACCTTAAATAATGTATATGTTTTTCTCACCGTTAACTGTTAACCGGTACGGTGTCGGTTGAACAAAAAATTTCCTGTTGCATTGAACCTGAAATAATGTATATGTTTTTCTCACCGTTAACTGTTAACCGGTACGGTGTCGGTTGAACAAAAAATTTCCTGTTGCATTGAACCTGAAATAATGTATATGTTTTTCTCACCGTTAACTGTTAACCGGTACGGTGTCGGTTGAACAAAAAATTTCCTGTTGCATTGAACCTGAAATAATGTATATGTTTTTCTCACCGTTAACTGTTAACCGGTACGGTGTCGGTTGAACAAAAAATTTCCTGTTGCATTGAACCTGAAATAATGTATATGTTTTTCTCACCGTTAACTGTTAACCGGTACGGTGTCGGTTGAACAAAAAATTTCCTGTTGCATTGAACCTGAAATAATGTATATGTTTTTCTCACCGTTAACTGTTAACCGGTACGGTGTCGGTTGAACAAAAAATTTCCTGTTGCATTGAACCTGAAATAATGTATATGTTTTTCTCACCGTTAACTGTTAACCGGTACGGTGTCGGTTGAACAAAAAATTTCCTGTTGCATTGAACCTGAAATAATGTATATGTTTTTCTCACCGTTAACTGTTAACCGGTACGGTGTCGGTTGAACAAAAAATTTCCTGTTGCATTGAACCTGAAATAATGTATATGTTTTTCTCACCGTTAACTGTTAACCGGTACGGTGTCGGTTGAACAAAAAATTTCCTGTTGCATTGAACCTGAAATAATGTATATGTTTTTCTCACCGTTAACTGTTAACCGGTACGGTGTCGGTTGAACAAAAAATTTCCTGTTGCATTGAACCTGAAATAATGTATATGTTTTTCTCACCGTTAACTGTTAACCGGTACGGTGTCGGTTGAACAAAAAATTTCCTGTTGCATTGAACCTGAAATAATGTATATGTTTTTCTCACCGTTAACTGTTAACCGGTACGGTGTCGGTTGAACAAAAAATTTCCTGTTGCATTGAACCTGAAATAATGTATATGTTTTTCTCACCGTTAACTGTTAACCGGTACGGTGTCGGTTGAACAAAAAATTTCCTGTTGCATTGAACCTGAAATAATGTATATGTTTTTCTCACCGTTAACTGTTAACCGGTACGGTGTCGGTTGAACAAAAAATTTCCTGTTGCATTGAACCTGAAATAATGTATATGTTTTTCTCACCGTTAACTGTTAACCGGTACGGTGTCGGTTGAACAAAAAATTTCCTGTTGCATTGAACCTGAAATAATGTATATGTTTTTCTCACCGTTAACTGTTAACCGGTACGGTGTCGGTTGAACAAAAAATTTCCTGTTGCATTGAACCTGAAATAATGTATATGTTTTTCTCACCGTTAACTGTTAACCGGTACGGTGTCGGTTGAACA
>NC_090747.1:111994627-111997127 GCF_036898095.1 Palaemon carinicauda | reverse complement strand
TATGGAGAATTTTCGATTAAAATTACGTTTTTATTAACAGTGTAAACTGAAAAGAGGTTAAGGTGACAGAAAACATCTTCCTTATCATTCAGTTGTATCGGTGTGAAACTTCAAAATTTTAATGTTTTTGCGAATATATCTTTATGTTGAACAGAATATAAGTTTTTCTTTATAGTTTATATATGGAATTCTATTCTAATGTTGCTACTGTTCTTAAATTATTTTATATCAATTTCTCATTATTTCTCTCTTGTAATTTATTTATTTCTTTATTCCCTTTCTTCGCTGGGCTATTTTTCCTTGTTTGAGCCCTTGAGCTTATAACATCCTGCTTTTCCAACTAGGGCTGTAGCTTTAATGATAATGATAATGATGATGAAAATAATAATAATAATAATAATAATAATAATGACAATAATAATAATAATAATAATAATAATAATGACAATAATAATAATAATAATAATAATAGTAAAATACTACTACAACTACTACTACTACTACTACTACTACTACTAATAATAATAATAATAATAATAGTAATAACAACAACAACAACAACAACAATAATAATAATAATAATAATAATAATAGCATCAACAACAACAATAATAATAATAATAATAATAATAATAATAGCATCAACAACAACAACAACAATAATAATAATAATAATAATAATAATAATAATAGAACGAAATATGTTATACCCTCTAAAAAAGAAACCGTGGAAATATAACACACAAAAACCCAATGGAGGTTCCTCCCTGTGAACTCGACAAAATCGAGTCGCCTAAATTCTTCAGCCGCCCGAAATATTAAACCCCTGGTGGGACCACCACGGGGGTCCCAGTGGAAAGTGAGAACGAATGGGAGATATTTGGTCTGATTTCTCTGTGTGTATGTGTAAGTTTTATTGTTATTGTTATTATTATTATTATTATTATTATTATTATTATTATTAACATAATTAACAATTGTTATTATTATTATTATTATCATTATCATTATTATTATCATTATTATTATTATTATTATTACTTATTACTCATTAATTATTAATTATTATTATTATTATTATTATTATCATAAGCCTTTTTATAGTTTATATATGACATATCTGTTTTTATGTTGTTACTGTTTGTAGAATGTTTTATTGTTAATTTGTTGTTGTTGTTGTTGTTGTTCTTATTATTATTATTATTATTATTATTATTATTATTATTATTATTATTATTATTATTATTATTATTATTATCATAAGTCTTTATATAGTTTATATATGACATAGCTGTTTTGACGTTGTTTCTTTTATAGTTTATATATGACATATCTGTTTTGATGTTGTTACTGTTTGTAGAATGATTTAGTGTTAATTTGTTCTCATCATTTATTTATTTCCTTATTTCGTTTCCTCACTGGGCTATTTTTCCCTGTTGGAGCCCTTTGGCTTTATACCATCTTGCTTTCCCAACAAGGGCTGTAGCTTGGATGATAATAATAATAATAATAATAATAATAATAATCATAATTATAATAACAATAATAACCAAACAGATAGTGTCAGGAGAGATGACATAGGTGTGGACGGGACTAAACACAAGAACTCACCGTGCAGAAAGGGTATGACAGGGTACACTCCCTCAGAGCGAGGTGTGCCAAGTATGACTGTGTCCAACTGTACAAACGTATTCTAGGTCAAAGGGATGCATTCTAACTCCATCTGAGCTAAGGTGCCAGATGTTCGAGTCCCACTCAAACTCGTTAGTTCATTTGGTCGCTGCAACCCCACCGTGTGGGTTGGGGGGAGCTTATAGGTCTACCTGCTGAGTCATCAGCAGCCATTGCCTGGCACTCCCCTGGTACTAGCTTGGGTGGAGAGGGACGTTGGGCGCTGATCATATAGATGTGTCTATCTATTCATCCCACCGAAAGATCCCTTAAAGGTTTAAAGGCCGCTCATGAATGGCAGAGGCAAGGGAGAGTGATACTGCCCTGCCAAGCAGGACAATGCCATAGAGACTATATATACATATGATCAGTGCCCAAGCCCCATACTTCACCCAAGCTAGGACCAAGGAGGGCCAGACAATGGCTGTTGGTGACTCAGCAGATAGACCTATAGGCTCCCCCAAACCCACTTCCATCCTTAGTTCACAAGGACGGTGAGGTTGGCTTCCCCAAATCCCCCTCCATCCTTAGTTCACAAGGACGGTGAGGTTGCAGCGACCAAATGAACTCACGAGTTTGAGCGGGACTCAAACCCTAGCCTGGCAATCACCAGGCAAGGATGCTACCACCAGGCCACCACAACTGTATCCCTTCTAAAGCGAACCACTGTAATATATTAGCAACTTTTTGAGTTTCTAATACAGACAAACAAATTGGAAAAAAAAAAAAAAACAATTACAAACGCACAAACGATGAAACCTAACCACAAAAAAAAGGTCCCTGGACTGGATGTTATAAAACTCAATTATAAAACTCAATTAATATAGTA
>NC_090747.1:111987127-111989627 GCF_036898095.1 Palaemon carinicauda | reverse complement strand
AATCAAACCATTGTTCTCTAGTCTTGGGTAGTGTCATAGCCTTCGTACCATGGTCTTCCACTGTCTTGGGTTAGAGTTCTCTTGCTTGAGGGTACACTTGGGCACATTATTCTATCTTATTTCTCTTCCTCTTGTTTGTTAAAGTTTCTTGGTTTACATTGGAAATATTTATCTTAATATTGTTGTTATTCTTAAAAAATATTATTTTTCCTTGCTTTCTTTCCCAACTGTGCTATTTTTCCCTTTCGGCGCCCCTGGGCTTATAGCATTCTGCTTTTCCAACTAGGGTTGTAGCTTAGCAAGTAATGATGATAATGATAATGATGGGTATAACAACCCTCAGTTTGGTTAAAATAACTTTATGGTTATTAAAACCTCATTACTGGCGAGGACGGGAGACAACTTCCCTTGCCATTTCCTTTAAATATATGACTAAATTGGTCTCTTCATATTACATTGGGGAAACATTTTCACACAATAACTTTCATTTAGAACACCTCCTTTCGAGTGCCTGTCAGCTACTTCGTTTCCAGGAATTCCTATATGAAAGGGAACCCGCCAGAAATGGACAGTTTTGCGTAGACAGTATTATGTGAAAGCGGCATTCTTGAGCGTTTGAACTGTGACGGGCCGAGAGAAGGTTGTGAACTCAAAGGCAGTGTGAAAGCAACTGAGTTAATTTATTATAGAACACTCTCCTTTATATACAAAACCTCAAGGCAACAGGAAATTACATGTTTGAGAAACAGACAATGTTACATAGGAGAAACGCAGACATGTTTATTCAGGTTCTTTTTAGTGCGAGGGGAGAGCGAAGATACAAGCATAATATATACAAAATGAATTATGTACGATCGTGTGACACACGGTTGGTACAGAACTAACGGGTGTCGAGTATTATAAGTTTTCAAAGAGTAATATACTCTCGGTGTTACAGTATATTACAAACGTTATTCACTTAATTTCTAGAACAAGCTTCAAAGTCTTGACTATTTCTGTATTTTCTGCAGTGTGGTATAGACAACAATAAGCTGTTATTGAATTGCCAGAAAGTCTCTCTCTCTCTCTCTCTCTCTCTCTCTCTCTCTCTCTCTCTCTCTCTCTCTGTTTGAGTCTCGAGGTGAGGTTGGCAGGTTCTTCCTTGCCAAGATTCTTGGATATGGTTCTTCCTTGCCAAGATTCTTGGATATGATGTGTTGTTCTATGCTAGCAGTATTTTATGATCTATTTCAGAAGTAGGTCTTCTGAAAGCTATTTAACTTTTATAAGGACATATTCGCTTTTGTGGTTTTAAATTGAATTTTCTTTTATTCTTTATTTATAAGAGACGATATAGGCGTCAATGACCTTCGATGTGGGGACGCCAGAAAACTCAAAATCAATCTCTCTCTCTCTCTCTCTCTCTCTCTCTCTCTCTCTCTCTCTCTCTCTCTCTCTCTCTCTGCAAGAAACTACAACTAAATCTCTCTCTCTCTCTCTCTCTCTCTCTCTCTCTCTCTCTCTCTCTCTCTCTCTCTCTCTCTCTCTCTCAATGCATGAAACTACAACTAAAAATTTCTGCTCTCTCTCTCTCTCTCTCTCTCTCTCTCTCTCTCTCTCTCTCTCTCTCTCTCTCTCTCTCTCTCTCTCTCTCTCTCAATGCATGAAACTACAAATAAAAATTTCTGCTTTCTCTCTCTCTCTCTCTCTCTCTCTCTCTCTCTCTCTCTCTCTCTCTCTCTCAGACGAACGCATATCATATACTATAGACAGAAACCTTCCTTCCAGTGTCTCAGCCCTGTACCTAAATTTGCTGCTCTTAATAACTAACTCATCAGGGGCCAGACCGTATCTAGCATTATATCTATACTCTTGGCCCTGTTCTGACAACCCGCGGCACATCAACGCCGAGGTATATATGTGAAACCACCACCCCACCCTCCCAGGGGGAAGGAGAGGGGGAGTAGTTAGCACGCGTGCCACGTTTGAAGGCGCTGAAGAAAAAAAAAAACGTTTCGTGTGGCACCTATCTCAAACTACGTGCCACTCATGGGTGCTTGCTATTGACTTGTCTATAATTCTCTCTCTCTCTCTCTCTCTCTCTCTCTCTCTCTCTCTCTCTCTCTCTCTCTCTCTCTCTCTCTCTCTCTCGTTTATCAATCTATCTATCTATCTGAGGGTCCTCTTTTCTCCCCCTGGCAAGAAGATTGTTACGGTGGTAGCCCACATACGAGCGATCTTTATCACCAGGATTTTATATTTTCATTACGAATGAAAGGCGGTTGGGGCTGTCTATGTTTCACGTTTCTTTCCCCTTTTTTTTTCTTTCTTCTTCTTTCTGAAAGGGGGGAAACCGAGGCAGCATAGACGAGAGTCAGCATCGCTTCAGATGTAACACGTTGCCACTGATGGAACTCATTACAGCTCGATCAAGATGAAGGGAGAGGGATGAAGGGAGAGGGGTGTGGAGGGAAGGGGAGGGATAAAGATGGGTTGGGGGGAGAGTTCACTCCCTATGTAA
>NC_090747.1:111969627-111984627 GCF_036898095.1 Palaemon carinicauda | reverse complement strand
AGTTCATATTTTTGGCTTCGTTTAGGCATAATTATTCCCACTACATCTTAACGAGACTTTCTAGTGAAACTTGATGCGAAAATAATAATGGTTTCTCAAAGGATATTATTATTATTATTATTATCATTATTATTATTATTTTTATCATTTCATTACTATTATTATTATTATCATTATTATATTATTATTATTATCATCATCATTATCATTATTATATTATTATTATTATTATTATTAATTACTATAATTATTATTATTATTATTATTATTACTATTAGCTACGTTACAACCCTAAAGCTGGATTCTACAAGCCGTGGGGGCTACAGCAGGGAAAATAGCTCAGGGAGGAAATAAGGAAATAAATAAACTACACGAGAAGAAATGAATAAAAAAAAACGTCAAAATAATCTGTCATATATACACTAAGAAGAGAGACTCATGTCAGTCTGTTCAACCTAAAAACATTCGCTGCAAAATTGAACTTTTCAAGTTTTACCGATTCAACTGCCTGAATAAAAAAGATCATTCCACAATCTGGTCACAGCTGGAATAAAACTTCTAGAAAGGCTACTATAATGTAAGGTTTATCTATGAACTAACAGAATTTTCATAAAGAACTGAACACCAAAAGGTTAAAAGGCTAACCATTTCAGGTTTCCGTTCCAATATCGTCTGAAGACTCTCAACAGAACGTCAGCCTGGCAAGCCTAACCCCATTGTGATGCTCATCCACAGCAGTAACCTACCCAGTATACAGCTTAAACTCGCCATCCCAGGATGGGATCGATCTGCAACCATGCGAATGCAAGGCGAACACGTTATTATTATTATTATTATTATTATTATTGAGTTAAAAGTAATGGCTGCATCGGCAGAGTTTATTTTCTGTACCAAAGTTTTACTTGTATTTTGTGAGAATATACTTGAAAAGTCTTCCCGATTTTGTCATTCACCCGACTGATGAATTTTTCAAGTCTGCTGGCTGATTGTAGCGCTCTAGAGAAGAGAATTATCCGGAAAATAGAAAAATTGGATAAGAAAATAAACTCTGCCGATGCAGCCATTACTTTTAACTCAACCTGCCTAAAAGAGGGTCTCCTACCACGATATTATTATTATTATTATTATTATTATCCAAGCTACAACCCTAGTTGGAAAAGCAAGATGCTATAAGCCCAGGGGCTCCAATAGGGAAAAATAGCCCAGTGAGGAAAGGAAATAAGGAAATAAATAAATGAAAAGAACAAATTAACAATAAATAATTCTAAAAAAGTAACAACGTCAAAACAGACATGTCATATATATATATATATATATACTAGCTAGGAGGCTGAGCTCCCACAGTAGAGGAGTTCTTCTGTGCATAGGAAAAATGATTGATTAGATTGAAAAATTAGCGCTAAATGGATTGGCGTTGGGGTCTGTAAGGCCCTTCATCGCTCTGAGCAAACTGGAGGAAAACCAAAGCATAGTCAAAGAAGCTGGACAGCAAGATAGATGAAAGGAAGAGCAAACGGAGTTAAGGCAGAAGGCCAAAATGTAACAGCAGCTTAGACCCTTAAGTAATGCCTACAATGCACAGCGTGAGGTGAACTGTAGGCATGAGTGGGCACAAAATAAAGATGGAGTAAGTCTGGAAAAAAAAAGCGGAAATTGATAGTTGTTGAGGACACCAAAAACTCCATTATTTCAACAAAAGTTTGGACACTTTTCCTCTGGAGGAAAACAAGTTTGGCATGGGTCGAGTAGTAGTATGAACGACCTGGAGAGAGAGAGAGAGAGAGAGAGAGAGAGAGAGAGAGAGAGAGAGAGAGAGAGAGAGAGAGATGTAACGATAGTGTCTTCTCTGCTTCCTTCGATTTGTTCGTGGAAATAGATAGAAATGTTAGAAAAATATAAGAGAGAGCAAGTGTCTATATATATATATATATATATATATATATATATATATATATATATATATATATATATATATATATATATATATACACAAAACGTGTGGTACTTATGAATGCTTTTTAACACCTATAAACATATGCACCCATATATATATATATATATATATATATATATATATGTATATATATATATATATATATATACATATATATATATATTATATATATACATATATATATATATATATATATATATACATACACATATAAATAGACATCTAGAAATGCTACTAAAATGTGATGTACCCTTATGCAATTTTCAATAATCATCATTAACAACATTACACAGCACTCAATATAACAGTAAGTATCATTAAACAGCTTTTATTTATCATCTCATTTTAAGTCTCTTAAACGAGGTTTACAAGGTCGAACGGTTCGTCGAACGCAGTTCGACAGACAAGTGTTTGAAGTGATGTTCGAACGTGTGAACGGTTTGGTTGTCGAACAAGTTCGTCAAACGGTTCGACAACCAGGTTCGTCAAACGGTTCGACAACCAGATTCGACGAACCGTTCGACCTTATATACCCCGCTTTGAAACCAATCAAAACACCGGGATTATCCCCCGTTAAAAACAGGAAGACTTCAAATGAACCCTATTGAATGCAAACATCCAAAAATCTTTCAATGCTCATTTTACCTTTTTTCTTTTTCAGGGAATTTTGAAATGAAGGAGAATCGAAGAAATCCAGGATTGAAAAGAGGCAAGAAATGAAGTCTGTGATTGAAGGAAAATGGGTCAATTTGGTGTGTACTCATAAAAGTATGGAGGTCTTTAACTGAAGTAAGGTTTCAGAGAGTGGTACAGAAAAGTTTCAGAAATAAAGTCGATTTGTTAAATGCTTATAAAAGTGGGGAAGTCTTTAACTGAAGTAAGGTTTCAGAAAGTGGTACAGAAAAGTTTCCGGTAGTGGTACAGAAATGAGTCAATTTGATATGTACTTATAACAGTAGGGAATTCTGTGATTAAAGTGGAATTTCAGAAAGTGGTACAGAAATTAGTTAATTTATGTACTTATAAGCGTATGTAAGTCTATAACTGAAGTAAAATTTCAGAAAGTGGTACAGAAAATAGTCAGTTTGCTATATACTTATAAAAGTGGGGAAGTTTGTGATTGAAGTAAAATTTCAGAAAGTGGTACAGAAAAGTTTCCGGTAGTGGTACAGAAATGAGTCAATTTGTTATGTACTTATAAAAGTAAATGAAGTAAAGTTTCAGAAAGTGGTACAGAAATTAGTTAATTTATGTACTTATAAACGTATGAAAGTCTATAACTGAAGTAAGATTTCAGAAAGTGGTACAGAAATTAGTCAATTTATGTACTTATAAAAGTATGGAATTTTATAACTGAAGTAAAATTTCAGTGGTACAGCAACGGATCGATTTGCTACGTACTTATGTAAGTATGTAAGTCTGTGGCTAAAGTAATATCTCCGAATGTGTTACAGTAATGGAACAATTTCCTATGTACTTATAAAAGTATGGATGGTTAAGTTACGTTTTAAGACTATTTAAAAAGTGATTTACATAAACTTGTGCGATTAATTGCTCTGATAAAGTAATATATCGAAAGGATTTTTAAATCATACGTTTATTTCAGTTCATATAAATCGTATTTCAAATCATGATGAATTTAAATAAATCAGAGAAATAAAAATCTTCGGAAATAGATATTAAAATACTTGAAAAATCGAAATAAGAATGACAACATAAACGATTATGAAAATAAGCATAATGAATAAAAGAGAGAAAAACTACCAACTAAAAATCCAATTTACAAAGATAAAAAAATAAAAGATGCCATTGGAAACGAGTTAATAAAAACGAAAAATAAGCCCAGAGTCGCAAAAGGGACTAACCAAGATGGCGTCAGCTGAGACGACCCCACCGCAAGGCTCTATAGAGATGTCCACTCCAGACGACCCAGAGATCAGTTACTACTTCGACAGCGGCGACTACAACGACTCGGACTGCTGGAACGGGACTAACCCCATCGAGGCCTGCTATGACATGCCCACCTTCAGGCACTCCATCCCCGTCACGGTGCTCTACTGCGTCGCCTACATCGTCGTCTCGGTCATGGGCGTGGTGGGGAACAGCTTCGTCGTGGCTGTCGTCGTAAGGGCGCCCAGGATGAGGACGGTGACGAATGTCTTCATCGCTAATCTGGCCGTGGCTGATCTGCTTGTGAATATCGTCGTCTTGCCAACTACTCTCATTGGTCATACGCTAAATGGTGAGTAAATGACTATACTCAATTTTTTTTAATGAGGCGCATTTGCGGAAACTCGCAGCGGTGCCGTTTTAGCTCGGAAAAGTTTTCTGGTATCTGATTGGTTAGAATTATCTTGTTTAACCAATCAGTGAGCAGGAAACTTTTCCGAGCTAAAAGGGCACCCCAGCGAATATGCCTCACTAAAAAGAATTGACTATAAACATGTCTTCCTGTTATTTATGCACAATGATTTTCTGTTGTATATGATAAATGATTTACTAAATATGCTGTACACATATCTATCTATTTATCTACTTACACGTGTGTGTATATACATAAATACACCATACCCACATACATATAAATATATATTTATATATATATAAATATATATATATATATATATATATATACATATATATATATATATTTATATATATATATATATATATATATATACATATATATATATAATATATATATATATATATATATATATATATATATATATATGTGTGAGTGTGTGTGTGTGTGTGTGTGTGTATAGTAAAACGTACTTTCATATATATCAAGACATACATTATATATAAATATTTATATATACGTGTATATATATTGAATAATAGATATATATGTGTATGTTTTACTCAGCACACAAACACACACACACACAATATATATATATATATATATATATATATATATATATATATATATATATATATATATATATATATAATTATACACACACACCCACACACACAATACGCATAATAACACTAAACAAAGGCCTTTGATATCCAAACCCTTAAAAACAAAGTAAAAACGCCCTCTCGCCTCCAGTATGTATTTCATTGTATTTCATTCTTAAGAGAAAAGAAAATATATCAGATCTCAGTCACCAAGGTTTATCCGTCGACAAAGACCAAAAATTGGGACTTTAGTTTTCTTGGAACTTAATGGGCTCTTTCCCAACCCCACCCCCCACCCTTAAAAAAAAAAAAAAAAAAAAAAAAAAAAAAAAAAAAAAAAAAAAAGAGAAGAGGAAATTGGGGTGTGAGGTTTTGTGTGGCCTTAGAGGTCGGGGATTTCTTTTCTTTTTTTTATCCTGGGATTAATACAAATTATCCTTCTTTTATCCTGTATCCTAAGCCGATCGGAGACTGATTGTTCTCACTTATTTCTTATACTAATTTCTTTTTTACCTCCGTCAACGATGTTGGAAGGAGGTTATGTTTTACTTCTGTTTGTGTTTGTGTGTGTGTGTGTTTGTAAACAGCTTCCAGGCCACAATTCTAAATTTAATGAATTTTGCAGGGATTAAGCCGGAAATTATTAAATTTTGGAAGGTCAAGGTCAAGGATCAAGGTCACGGTCAAGCAAAATGTCTAATTTACGTAATCATCCATAAGTTTGGACATCGTTGTCACAGCGACTTCAAACTTAATTCATATTTGAGTGTATGAAAATCCACGCCAATTAATTCATATAAAATTCATAAGCCAAGGTCAAGGTCAAACTAAAGGTCAAGAAATAAGCTGCCGTGGCGGAGATCAGCGCTCTACTGAGTGCCCCTCTAGTTTCTTCTTTGTTCATATTTTATTTTCCTTCTATTCCTCTCTGTTGTCCTCTTCATTGTCTTATCCCAATTTCTTCGTGTTTTTTTTTTCTTTATTCTTCTTCCATTACTCTTTGCCCTGAGGAAACTTGTCTGATATGTTGCCAGTGTTAAAAGTTAGTCTCACCAGGAAATAAATTCGAACTGAAGACGCAGTATTCTTTATACTTTCAAATATTTCTTTTATAAAAGACAATATTTCCTTTCGAGTTCCGAGTATTTCTCTTATAATTTTCAATACATTTCTCAGACATTTACAGTCATGGTTAATCTTTAATTTCCCTCGTGTGAATTAAATATTTTTGAGAAGCATTTAACATTTTTCGAAGGACATTTCTATAACATGTAAAAATACAATTAACTGCAAATAGGGATGTATTTTATATAATAATCTAAAAAAAAAAAGTGGGCATTATACTGTAATAACATTATTATTTCATATAATTTTACCCTTACACATACTCAGATATATAATGTATATACTTTATATACGATATATATATATATATATATATACTGTATATATATACACACATTATATATATATATATATATATATATATATATATATATATATATATATATATATATATATATATATATATATATACTGTATGTATATATATACATTTATTTATAATTTATGCATATATATATATATATATATATATATATATATATATATATATATATTCACATCGCAGAATATAAATTTTAAGTATAAAAAATGATCATCTTGAAAACCTCCACTCTACCCAGGAAACCAGCACCAACAAAAGTTACGACAAAATATCTCCCACGAATACAATTCCCCACAAAAAAAAAAAAAAAAAAAAAAAAAAAAAAAAAAAAAAAAAAAAAAAAAAAAAAAAACCAGAAAATAATAATAAAAAAAAAACTGTCAAATTCTCTATAATGAGTAACTTTTTCCATGTGAATGTGACATCCGATAGGGGTCATTACCAATATCCAATTAGAATGACATCAAAAAGATTTTTCCGCGTGATTAAAAATGCGATGAATTCAAACATATTTGGTGTTCTATCATCCGTGAGCGATGACGTCATAGATGAATGTCCTTTGCTTATAGTTTTTAATAATAATGCAAATAATATGAACGAGTGTTAGGGTGTTAATCTATGGCATTTAATTGTGTTAAATACAAAGTGGTCAGTGTTTGGATGGTTGATTGCAAACACTGAAAATATAAATATAAATATATATATATATATATATATATATATATATATATATATATATATATAAATATATATATATATATATATATATATACTGTACATATAAATAATATACAAATATATATATATATAAATAAAATAAATTCAAAGATATAAATACACACACACACACACACACACACACACATATATATATATATATATATATATATATATATATATATATATATATATATATATATGCATATTATATATATATATACTGTATATATATATAATAAAATAAATACAAATAAATTGTACGTATGTTGTCTCTACAGATACAATTCGTAGACTGAGAAATGTATAAATAATTATTATTCACATCTGTGTGTAGGATGAGATAACCCAGTTACAAACATTTACATAAACAAACCTGAATGGAGATATCACTTTACGAAAGGGATATCAACATCTTTTTAAGAAGCTGATATAGATATCGATTCAAGAAGAGCATATAGACATCACTTGAAGTAGGGGATACAGACATCACTTCAAGAAGAGCATATAAATATCACTTGAAGTAGGGGATACAGACATCACTTCCAAAAGGGGATATAGATATCACTTCAAGAAGAGCATATAGATATCACTTGAAGTAGGGGATAGAGACATCACTTCCAAAAGAGGATATAGATATCACTTCAAGAAGAGCATATAGACATCACTTGAAGTAGGGGATAGAGACATCATTTCCAAAAGAGGATATAGATATCACTTCAAGAAGAGCATATAGACATCACTTGAAGTAGGGGATAGAGACATCACTTCCAAAAGAGGATATAGATATCACTTCAAGAAGAGCATATAGACATCACTTGAAGTAGGGGATAGAGACATCACTTCCTAAAGAGGATATAGATATCACTTCAAGAAGAGCATATAAACATCACTTGCGGTAGGGGATACAGACACCACTTCAAGAAAAGCATATACATATCACTTCAAAAGGAGCATATAGACATCACTTGAAGTAGAGGATATAAATATCACTTTAAATAGCGGATAAAAACGTCATTAACATGACGATATAAACATCACTTTAAATAGCGGATAAAAACGTCATTAACATGATGATATAAACATCACTTTAAATAGCGGATAAAAACGTCATTAACATGATGATATAAACATCACTTTAAATAGCGGATAAAAACGTCATTAACATGATGATATAAACATCTGTTTAAAATGAAGATAAAGACACCACTTTATGAACAGGGTAAAAACATCTTTTTAAAGGATGATAAAGACATCACATTACGGGCCTGAGAGGAGCAATGTGATAAAGAATAACAAATAAACAACATTAAAAATGAATAAAACAACAGCTATAGTCAATTCTTTTTAGCGAGGCAGATTTGCACCGACTCGCAGCGGTGCCCTTTTAGCTCGGAAAACTTTCCTGATCGCTGATTGGTTGGATAACATAATTCTAACCAATCATCGATCAGGAAACTTTTCAGAGCTAAAAGGGCACCGCTGCGAGTCTGTGTAAATGCGCCTCATCAAAAAAAATTGACTATAGGTTTCCCGACTACATTATCGTCTCTGTTTAGTTAGAACGAGTCCAGAGGTTCACATCAGGCCTTTCATTCCCTATAGGCAAGTCCAGAGTCTCCCATCAAAGTCTTTTAACCCTTTGGAAAGAGATCAGAAGTCCTCATTAGGCCTTCTATTTCCTTAAGGCACAGTCCAGAGGTCTTCATTAGGCGTTTTTATTCAATTGGGCTCAGTGCAATAGGACTCGTCAGCCCCTTAATTCAATTGGGCCGAGTTGTTAGCGTTATTTGAACTGCTTTTAACGTGACCTTCGTAGTCCATGTACTGCTACTTACTACTACTAAATCATTGCTATTATTACCACTACTACTACTACTACTACTGCTACTAAATCATTGTCGTTACTATTACTACTACTACTAACACCACTACTAAAGCATTGCTATAATTACTACTACTACTACTACTACAAAATCATTATTACTACTACTACTACTACTACAAAATCACTACTACTACTACTACTACTACTACTACTACTATTACAAAATCATCGTTATTACTGCTACTACTACTACTACTACTACTACTACTTCTAAATAATTACTACTACTCCTATTACTAAATAATTGCTGCTGCTATTACTACTAATACTACTCAATAATTGCTGCTGCTATTACTACTAATACTACTAAATAATTGCTATTACTACTACTTCTACTACTAAATCAGTTAATACTACTACTACTACTATTAAATTATTGCTATTACTACTACTACTACTACTAAACCACCGTTAGCATGATAATAAACATGGCCAAAACTAGCTGTAGCACCAGAAGTAAATCTGCCAAGACCTCCCATCCATTTAATTTTCCTTGATTGAATTCAACCGTGATTGACCCTCGGGAGATCAGAGGAGGAAAAAAATAAATGGAATGACCTTTTAATTAACGCTCAATGACGAGGGAAAAGAAGAAGAAGAAGAAGAAGAAGAAGAAGAAGAAGGAGGAGGAGAAGAAGAAGAAGAAGAAAAAGAAGAAGAAGAAGAAGAAGGAGGAGGAGAAGAAGAAGAAGAAGGAGGAGAAGAAAGAGAAGAAGAAGAAGAAGAAGAAGAAGAAGAAGAAGAAGAAGAAGAGGACGAAGAAGAATTCATGCTTTACATTCTCGAGTCTTTTCGTCTCGTCTTGATTATAAAAGTGCACCAAAGATTGTCACTGCAAAGGATCTCTCTCTCTCTCTCTCTCTCTCTCTCTCTCTCTCTCTCTCTCTCTCTCTCTCTCTCTCGTTAATCTAACTCCTTCCCTCTCTTTCTCTCACAATCTACTATTCAACATTTATCTAGTCTCTCTCTCTTTTACTGTACACCATTTTATGCTACTTTTCATTCTCTCTCTCTCTCTCTCTCTCTCTCTCTCTCTCTCTCTCTCTCTCTCTCTCTCTCTCTCTCTCTCTCTCTCTCTCTCTCTCTCGTCAAACATTTCCCCCTACACTTACCTTCAATATCAAATTTCTCAACAAGTCACATTCATTATAAATATTACTTTTTCATAACTATTTCAAATATAATCTGCTCACACTACATTAAAGAGGACCATCACTCTAAAACTTAAACTTTTATATCGAATATTCGATCAATCGTAACCGGACCCGAACATTCGATCAATCGTATCCGGACCCGAATAACATCCATTGCAACATTGCAAATCAACAGCGTAATCTATTGCATCGAGTTTCTAAGTCCAGATAACAAACAGATATCTATGACAACTCCCAGGATCTTTCAAAAGCCGATTCTAAATCGAGGAATTGCAACACGGCCGTAATTGCAGTAAACCCCTGTTGATGACCTTGCAAATACCTTGCAACAGTCTCTCTCTCTCTCGATGCAACATTCTGCAACAATGTGTGTTTTCCCCAGTCGAGGCAGAGGTCTGCTGGTCAGGCGATTAGATAAGATATCACAAGAGGAAATGAAGAGAAGGGAAGACTTCAAGGAAGGAGATAAATGGCGCTGGGAGATGATCACAAGGTGTTGCAAAGGCTAAAGATAACGACATCTAAGAATTCCAAGGACTTAAGATAACGACATCAAAGAATTGCAAGGACTTAAGATAACGACATCAAAGAATTGCAAGGACTTAAGATAACGATATCAAGGAATTGCAAAGGCTGAAGATAACGATATAACAGAATTGCAAAGGCTAAAGATAGCGATACAAGGCTAAAAATAACAAAATCAAGGAATTGCAAAGGCTGATGATAGCGATATCAAGGTATTGCAAAGGCTAAAAATAACGATATCAAGGAATTGTAAGGACTTAAGATAACGATATCAAGGAATTGCAAAGACTGAAGTTAACGATATAACGGAATTGCAAAGGCTAAAGATAGCGATACAAGGAATTGCAAAGGCTAAAGATAACAAAATCAAGGAAATACAAAGGCGTCTGATAATGATATCTAAGAATTGCAAAGGATAAAGATAGCGATTTCAAGGAATTCCAAAGGCTAAAGATAACGAAATCAAGGAATTCCAAAGGCTACTGATATCGATATCAAGGAATTGCAAAGGCTGAAGATAACGATATCAAGGAATTGCAAAGGCTACCGATATCGACATCAAGGAATTGTAAAGGCTACTGATAACGTTGACAAGGAATTCCAATGGCTACCGATCACAATAACTAGGAATTGCAACGGCTAAAGATAACGATATCACGAAATTGCAAAGGCTTCTGATAATGATGATAAGGAATTGCAAAGGCTTCAGATAATGATGATAAGGAATTGCAATGGCTACTGATAACGGATATGTAATGATTACTGATAACAATAACATGGAATTGCAAAGGCTACTGGTAAAAATAACAAAGAATTGCAAAGGCTACTGACAACGATAGAAAAAGAAGACAGATGTTAAAGAATTTCATCTTGGATTGAGACAGAGGGATTTCTGGATTTTTTAATTTAGGACATCTCTGACTATGTGAATTTAGGTAATCTCTTGATATGTGTAGTTAGGCAATCTTTGATTATGTGAATTTAGGCGATCTTAACTAAGTGAATTTAGGCAATTCTTGGTCAAGCGAATTTAGGCAATCTTTGGCTAAGTGAGTTTAGGCAATCTTTGGCTATGTCAATTTAGTCAATCTTTAGCTGAGTGAATTTAAGCAATCTTTGGCTATGTAAATTTAGGCAATCTTTAGCTAAGTGAATTTAGCCAATCTTTAGCTAAGTGAATTTAGGCAATCTTTAGCTAAGTGAATTTAGGCAATCTTTAGCTAAGTGAATTTAGGCAACAATACCCAGCACTGGGGACTGGGAGGCCATTCAACAAAATTTGGCAAATCCTGCAGTTGCCCTCTGAAGTAAAAAATTCAAGTGGATGAACAGCAAAATGAAAGAAAAGAAGCAGGATTGGAAGTTTAGTCAAAGGCTAAAAAGTGAGTGCAGCTAGGGGCCGAAGGCACAATGCAAATCCCCCTTTGTAATGCCTACAGTGCACCTCTTAAAAGTGCATTACTACCTACGGTATCAATAGACACAGTCAAGATTTGATAAAAGACGGTTTTACCAATACGCTTTATATAAATAACTAGAGGGGCACTCAGTAGAGCGCAGACTTCCGCCGCGACAGCTTATTTCTCGACCTAGACCTTTGAACTTGACATGTATTAATTGGCGTGGATTTTCATACACTCAAATATGGACCAATTTTTGAAGTCTCTGAGACGACGATGTACAAACTTATGGCCGATTACGTGAATTGGACCTTTTGCTTAATTGTGACCTTGACCTTTGCCCTTAACCTTCTAAAATTTAACTATTCCAAACTTTATACATAACAGTTAATCCCTGCAGGTTTCATTACTTTGTGATCAAAATTGTGGCCAGGAAGCTGTTCACAAACACACATACACACAAACAAACAAACAAACAGGGAGTAAAACATAACCCCCTTCCAACTTCGTTGGCGGAGGTAATTAGGTTCAATCTTTAAATATCAATGATGAAAATCACATAAGAGGTTTTAGGTTTTGCTTAATTTTTCGACAATTCCATAATATATATATATATATATATATATATATATATATATATATATATATATATATATATATGTATATATATATATATATATATATAAATCTCCTCTTTATTCTCTGTTGTATTACTTCGTATTACAGTTTCAAACCCCACACGAGATAAATCTTCTCTTAGATGGAAGAAAACCCACAGGTGATTACCATATAGATTGAGAGAGAGAGAGAGAGAGAGAGAGAGAGAGAGAGAGAGAGAGAGAGAGAGAGAGAGAGAGAGAGAGAGAGAGAGAGAGAGAGAGAGAGAACACAGCTGAATATGAAAGGTTCAAATTTGAATTTGAATCCAAGAACAGAAGAACATTATTCAAATAAGTCTCCCGAGAAACTGTTCATGTTATGATGAACTTTTAAAAACTCCATATGAATATTAATCGAGACAGAGATAACTAAGTTCAAAGGAACCCATTCAGAAGATGCTTAACAAGACATGCTTGACATCAAATAATAATTATCTAATTGATTACTTAACAGAGACATCTTATTAAGGCGTTATGAATATTAAATAATGCTTAAACATAATAACGAATGCAGAGTATCAATTTTGAAATTACTTATACACTTAAAATATTTTTTTTTTTTATTTTAGTGAAAGTTTTATATATCATGATAAAAATTAAGACATAAAAATCAGATGCAATCTTTAATAAAATCAAAACCAATAAAACAGTCACTGAAAATAACATTGAATAAATAAGAGGAAGAATAAGGGATATCAGAGAAGCACAAAATAAACAAGCAAACAATAATGAATGAATAAACACAAATAAAAGATGGAAAAGAAGACGAAAATTTCCAATATATATCTGGCGAAGAAAATTTTTAAAATTTTCACTCGTTTATTTTTCGATTTTGATAAAAGTGACAATTTCTGTTATCAAGATTTAGAAAAATGTCAAAATTGGCTATAAAATTTAGATACCATCCAATTTCAGTAATTAAATGTCTTCATACCCCAATTAATTGATTAATTTTAGGTTTTCTAGCATCAAATTAACCAAATCCCTATCAAAATTCCTCCATACTGTTGATCTATAAAAGTATTTTCACTCTATTTTATTACCCGATCTTGATAATAGTGACAGTTTCTATCATCAACATTTAAAAAAAATGTCAAAATTTGCTATACAATTTAATTGCAAAAGGACTTCAGCATTTGAAAGTCTTTATATCCAATTAAAATCCTTCCATACTGATGATCTATAAAAGTATTTTCACACGATTATATTTTTTCGATTTTAATAAAAGTACCAATTTCTATTAACATTTAAAAAAAATGTCAAAATTTGCTATACAATTTAAATGCCAAAGGATTTCAGCATTTGAAAGTCTTTATATCCAATTAAAATCCTTCCATACTGTTGATCTATAAAAGTAATTTCACAAGATTATATTTTTTCGATTTTAATAAAAGTATCAATTTCTATCATCAACGTTTAAAAAAAATGTTAAAATTTGCTATACAATTTGACTGTCAAAGAGTTTAGCATTTGAGTATTCATATCACACTAAAACCCTTCCATACTGATGATCTATAAAAATAATTTAACACGCTTTTATTTTTCGATTTTGATAAAAGTACAAATTTCTATCATCAACATTTTTTTTTTAAATGGTAAAATTTGCTATACAATTTACATGCCATAGAATTTCAGTAATTAAATGTCTTCATACACCAATTAATTGATTGATTTTAGGTTTTATGGCATCGAATCAATAAAAAATAAATTTCACACGATTTTATTATCCGATCTTGGTAAAAGTGATAATTTCTATCATCAACATTTAAAAAAAAATTGTCTAAATTAGTTATAAAATCTAAATGTCTTTATATCCCATTAAAATCCCTCCATACTGATAATCTATAAAAGTATTTATTTTCTGATCTTGGTAAAAGTGATAATTTCTGTCATCAACATTATAAAAACTTGGACAAAATTGGCTATAAAATTCAAAAGCCAAAGAATTCTAGCATTTGAAAGTCTTTGTATCCCATTAAAATCCTTCCATACTGTTGATCTATAATAGTATTTTCACTCGATTTTATTTTCCGATGTAGATAAAAGTGATAATTTCTATCATCAACATTTTAAAAATTTGGACAAAATTGGCTATAAAATTTGACAGCCAAAGAATTTCAGCATTTGAAAGTCTTTATATCCCATTAAAATCCCTCCATAGTGATGATCTATATAAGTATTTTCACACCGATTTTATTTTTCGATTTTGATAAAAGTACCAATTTCTATCATCAACATTTAAAAAAAATGTTCAAAATTTGCTATACAATTTAACTGCCAAAGAATTTTAGCAATTGAAAGTCTTTATACCCCATTAAAATTCCTCCATCCTGATGATCTATA